>NW_027596882.1:0-137318 GCF_964194155.1 Cetorhinus maximus
ATTAGCTTGTAGTTCAGTTATGTTTAGTGATCAACCAATCGAAGTATGTTCATCAATTAACCCAACATGACTTTGCTGAATTGTAGTCAATACAGGACATTAGTGCATCACATGACTAGGCCCTTGTTAAAAGTCAGATCCACACTTGATCGAGTGGACACACCACACGGCCCCAAGCCAGTGCTCTGAAGTCAGTCAATGTTGATTCGATTAGAATGTAGCGTCATTGTGCTTCCTAGCAATTGAAATTCAGATTGCATTTCAAAATTTAAATGAAGAAATTTAAAAGGTTTATTGTGTGAAGTAAAACAACTGCAAGGTTCTAAACAATTAATCAGAACCAGCTTAGTCTTTTTAAACTGGGAGTGTTGTAAATATATAACCATCCTCGTCTCTGTAAATTTAGTGAAGTTCTGTAATCGGTTTTTGTAGCTGTGTAGTTCCTGTGACTTTTATTCTTTATGAACCTGTGATATATTAGTCTATATCTTGTACCTGTACCTTGTTACCTTAAGATAAAAGCAAAAAATTGCAGATGCTGGAAATCCAAAACAAAAACAAAAATACCTGGAGGAACTCAGCAGGTCTGACAGCATCTGCGGAGAGGAGCACAGTTAACGTTTCAAGTCTGTATGACTCTTCACCAGAACTAAGAAAAAATAGAAAAGAAGTGAAATATAAGCTGGTTTAAGGGGAGGTGGGACAGGTAGAGCTGGATAAAGGACCAGTGATAGGTGGAGATTGCCAAAAGATGTCATAGACAAAAGGCCAAAGAGGTGTTCACGGTGGTGATATTAGCTAAGAAATGTGCTAATGGTGACATTAAGGGTAGAAAGCAGGACGAGCAAGGTACAGATAGCCCTAGTGGGGGTGGGGTGGGGGGAAGGGATCGAAATAGGCTAAAAGGTAGAGATAAAACAATGGATGGAAATACATTGAAAAATAATAGAAATAGGTGGGAAAAGAAAAATACATATAAATTACTGGAAAAAGGGGAATCGGAAAGGGGGTGGGGATGGAGGAGAGAGTTCATGATCTAAAGTTGTTGAACTCAATATTCAGTCCGGAAGGCTGTAAAGTACCTGGTCGGAAGATGAGGTGCTGTTCCTCCAGTTTGCGTTGAGCTTCACTGGAACAATGCAGCAAGCCAAGGACGGGCATGAGAGCAGGGTGGAGTGTTGAAATGGCAAGCGACAGGGAGGTCTGGGTCATACTTGCAGACAGGCCGGAGGTGTTCCTCCAAGCTGTCACCCAGTCTGCGTTTGGTCTCTCCCATTGGGAGAAGTGAATGCAGTAGACTAAATTGAGGGAAGTGCAAGTGAAATGCTGCTTCACTTGAAAGGAGTGTATGGGCCCTTGGACGGTGAGGAGAGGGGAAGTAAAGGGACAGGTGTTGCACCTTCTGCGGATGCATGGGAAGGTGCTGTGGGAGGGGGTTGAGGTGTTGGGGCTGATGGAGGAGTGGATCAGGGTGTCTCGGAGGGAACGATCCCTGCGGAATGCCACCGGGGGGGTGAAGGGAAGATGTGTTTGGTGGTGGCATCATGCTGGAGTTGGCGGAAATGGCGCAGGATGATCCTTCGAATGCAGAGGCTGGTGGGGTGACCTCAAGGTAACCTTGTTACCTTAAGTTTAATACAGCAGTAATCTCTATGCACTGATATATGCATTTGTGTAGACTGTTTGTACTTTCTGTAACTTTGTAATTTCTATGACGCTATGTACCAATTTGCACTTTCACTATTTTAAAAATTAATTTGTAACATTTAGGTGAATGAGTCTAAATGTTAATCAGTAGTGTTGGGCACCACACTCTCCTAACATAATCCAAAAATAGAACTCATCATGCACATGGGTTGTACTTTGGAAAGAGTTAAAAGCACCAGCTTTAAGCTGTCAGGCACTATGAATTTGAAGATTGAACTGGGAGCAGTAGACCACAGAACTGATAGAGAAAAGGTGGGGGGAGGGGGAGAGAGAGAGAGGGGGGGAGGGGGAGTGAGAGAGAGGGGTGGAGGGGGAGAGAGAGAGAGAGGGAGAGAGGGGGGAGGGGGAGAGAGACGGGAGAGAGAGAGAGGGGGGAGGGGGAGAGAGAGGGAGAGGGGGAAGGAGGGGGAGAGAGAGGGAGAGAGAGAGGGGGGAGGGGGAGAGAGAGGGAGAAAGAGAGAGAGAGAGGGGGGGAGGGGGAGAGAGAGGGAAAGGGGGAAGGAGGGGGAGAGAGAGAGGGGGGAGGGGGAGAGAGAGGGAGAAAGAGAGGGGGGAGGGGGAGAGAGACGGGAGAGAGAGAGAGCAAGTGAGCCTAGCTTGAATGGAGAAGTAAAAACTGTATTAAGTCAGTAAATTCACTGCCTAATTGGTTAATTCTTATTTTTGGTGCTTAATAAACGTTCCTGAGTTACATTACTAGATTGTGTTCTGTTGCCTGAATGGTTAAAGTCTCAAAAGAACAAACTAATATTGGGTGAGTGGATTTGGAGGTTAAAACCCTGAAAAAACTTAGTGGCCATGTACTGAACAACTCCACACAGACACACACAACAGGAAGAGACCAGCTGAGCTGCTACTTGGATACAAAGCAACAGCAAGATGCCAGAGCTGAGGGAGATCAGTGTAGATCAGGAGGTCTGAGATCATGATGCTGAAAAAATGCAGAGGCTGCTGCAAAGCTTTATGGAGACCACTGAAGGCGGGCGGTGGGGGGGCACGAGACAGTCTGATCAAATACTGCTGAGACAAAAGAATCTGAGGGAGAACGGATACACCATTTTACCCCAAGCTGTACACTGTCATTGCCGAGAAGGGAAACCGTGCGAATCTCCAGCTGCCAGAAGCAGTACTGTGTGGCACAAATTCTCCATGTGTCGAAAAGGATTCTGGTGACAAAGGCATAAGCAGCAGATGAACCAGATGTAGGAGCTGAGGCAAAGCTGACATCCAGTAATCCACAAGCCCAGGTCAGCAATGCTGACGGCAGGCACACAGCTAGCTATCCAGAGGGGAAAGCATCAGTTCCAGAGGGGAACCTAACCCTGACATGATGGCCAGAGTTCCCAAAACAGCAGGCAGGGCCACGATGCGACAGGTTTGGCTCAAAGAAGGGCAGGACTGGGCATTAAATATTCTCGGTGTTTGGGAGAGACAGGAAAGGGGGGAAACGGCCGGGGGTGGATGGGAGCGGCGATATTGGTTAAAGGTGGCTTTACAGTACTGGAAAGAGAGGATGTCCCAGAGGGGTCAAGGACAGGATCTCTCTGGCTAGAGCTAAGGAATGAAAAAGTTGCAATGACATTGATCAGTGTAGTATATAGATCGCCAACTAGTGGAAGGGATGTGGAGAGATAAATTTGCAAAGTAATTTCATAGAGGTGCAAGAATTATAGAGTAATCGTAATGGGGGACTTCAACTATTCAAATTCACACTGGGATAGGAATAGTGCAAAGGGACAAGAGGGGCCAGAGTTCCTGGAATGTGCTTAAGATCATTTTCGGCGGCAGCATCTTTCCAATCCAACCAGAGGGCAGGCACTGCTGGACCTGCTTCTGGGCAATGAGTTGGCCCAAGTGGTCAAATATCACTGGGAGAGCCTCGAGGGGACGGTGATCATTGTATCATAAGGTTTAGATTGCCCATGGAAAAGGACAGAGAACAATCCAGAGCAGGGATAATTAATTGGGGGAAAGACAACTTCGATGAGATGACAATGCACCTGAGTCAAGTGAGTTGGAATCGAATGTTGGCGGAAAAGACAGTGGCTGAACAATGGACCATGTTCAGAGAGAAAGTATTGTAGACAATGTCAAGGTATATTCCCTTGCAGGGAAAGGTCGGACAAATAAATCCAGAACGCCCCTGGATGATGAGAGATGGAGGTGAGGTTGAAATGGAAGGAGTGCACATATGTCAGGTGGAAACTACAATCGACAATCAGGCTAAATATAGAAAGACCAAAAGGGAAGTGAAGAAACTAATAAGAAAAGCAAGGAGAGAGCCTGAAAAGAAGCTTCCAGCGAACATAAAAGGGAATTTCAAGGTCTTCTATCAACATGTATATAAAAAGAAAGGTTGGTAAAAGAAAGGGTAGGGCGGATTAGGGACAACAAACGGGACTTGCACGTGGAGGCTGGAGAAATAGTGGAGGTATTGAACAAGTAACGTCTGTCTTTACAAAGGAAGACGATGCTACCCAGGCCGAGGTGAGAGAGGAGGTAACTGGTACAGTAGAAGAATTTACAATTGATAGGAAGGTGGTGTTGGAAAGGCTATCTTTACTTAAAACAGATAAGGTACCAGGACCGGATGAGATGCATCCGAGTCTTCCAGTCTTCCTTAGACACCGGCGAGGTGCCAGAGGACTGGAGAATTGTGAATGTTACACCCTTGTTCAAAAAGGGTTGCAAGGATAAAGCTGGCAACTACAGACCAGTCAGTTTGACCTCAGTGGTAGGGAAACTTCTGGAAACTATAGTACCGGATAAAATCAATAATCACCTAGACAAGTGCAGGATAATTAAGGAAAGTCAGCATGGCTTCATCAAGGGAAAATCATGTTGAACTAACTTGGAGTTTTGCGGAGGTAACAGAGAAGGCTGATGAAGGAAATGCTGTTGATGTGGTGTATATGGATTTTCAAAAGGCATTTGAGACAGTGCCACACAACAGACTTGTGAGCAAAATTCTAGCTCCTGGAATAAAAGGGAAAGTAGGCACTTGGATAAGAAATTGGTTGAGTGACAGGAAACAGTAGTGATAAATGGTTGTTTTCCAGATTGGAGGAAGGTTTGTAGTGGGGTTCCTCAGGGGTCAGTTGTGGGGCCCTTGCTCTTTCTGATATATATTAATGCTCTAGACTGTGGTTTGCAGGGCACGACTTCAACATTTGCAGTTGATACAAAGATTCAAAATGTTGTCAACTGTGATGAGCATAGTCTTGAACTTCAAAAGGACATCGACGTTGAAGATGCAGAAAATTTGGATTTATTTTAAAGTACTAGCCAGGACCAGCAGCTAAGGCACCAAAGCATACACAAACAGTCGCAGCCTTACATGAAAGCTATAAACTTGTACAAAGGGCTCAGCTGTAAATTTGCAGTTAGGAAATGGGAGACACACGGGCGGGGACACGGGATAACTCAATCAAGAGATGGGGAAGCCCATTTCGCACCGTCTGATAGCAATCTTCAAAAGGACAATGCCCAGTCCCTGCACTGCAATTACTGTACAAGAACACAATTATCAGCCCACCGGGGGGGTCATTGTGCTGTGGCCTTTGTCTAACGAATACCATTAAGTTGTAACTGATAGTAAAAGATATATAAACTGTGCTCATTTCAACCTCGGTGGAGAAGCGCCCGAATTTCCCAGCATTTTCTCCCTGCATGTGTAATAAAGGAACCACTTGAATATTGCATCTGGACTCCGAGTGTTGAAATTTTGTCCCAGAGTATTCCTCGGACCTTTCAATTGGTGCTGCGAGCAGGGCCCGAAGGATGCAGGACACCGACGGGGAAATGGGATGAGTCAGTGTGAATTCATTTTTATTCATACTAAATCCGACTCCGTCCCGATCCAGGAACCGTCAGGCGCCCCACGTATCAGAAACCTGGGCTCCAGGCAATAGTTCAAGGGGTGGTAAGGGTGGGGTAGTTCGCTTGTCTTATAGATTGTTATAATTACATCCGGTATTAGCCGCAAGTAACGAGTTCGGTCAGAAAGGACCCAGGGTAAGAACCATACCGCTGACAACAACTATACCCCGACCGTCTTACCCAGAGATGGCCAGTGGTGACAAACTCAAGTGGGGACCAGAGGGATCCTTGACACAGCATTGAGCTGACAAAAATAAGAAATCGATAGGCAAAATGATAAAGAACAATTGGAACCCATTTGACTCACCCGCTGATCAGAGAAAATGGTGGGATAATCAGAAAAAAGACAAAGATGATGAAGCCTGGATCCTAATGTTAAGACAACACGTAGAGTTAAGTAAGAAAGTAAATCGAATGTTGGCCAACAAATCCCAAAATGAAGAGCTGGTCCAGGCAAAAAATCTCATGTCAGTTTCGGCAGCTTTACCACAGCCACCAGTAGCTGCACAATACGCAGATAATGTAGATTGGAACGGGCTGGTGGAACAAGCAGCAGGATATGAGGAACAACGGGAAGCGGGTTGGGAATCACCACCCCCGTAACCCGTGGCCCCAATTAAGATAGAGCATGTGCCCCTGGTGCCCGGACAACCAGGCAGACCAGGCACAGCAGCAAGCTGATTTCCGAGCCTTTAGAGCAGAAATGGCACAAGACTTAGGGCAAGCCCCAGTTAATTGGAATACAGTGACTGGAGTAAAACAAGAAAAGGGCGAGAGTGCCCATGAATATGGCAATCGGAGGTTTGAGGCATATTGTAACTACAGGGTTGTAGGTGCTGCGCTGAACCGAGACGATGTACAGATTATGCAATTGTACAAGGATGGCCTTAGCCTGGCCCACCAGGCAACCCTAAACACCAGGCCTGGGCCCACCAGGCGATCCTAAACACCGGGCCCACCAGGCGATCCTAGACACCGGGCCCACCAGGCGATCCTAGACACCGGGCCCGGGCTAGTAGACAAGAACACATATGATCGAGGAAGATGGGCCACCGGGGTAGATAACCACATAGGGAAAACTAAGATAAAGGTGTCGGCAGTGAGGTTACAGACCCCACTGAAATGGTGGCCACTGCAGCAGCCGTTCCTAAACCCGAGGTGTGCTTTAATTGTAAAAACCCGAACATAAAATATTTACAGTGTTAGATGTAGCCAATGGATTTTGGTCGATACCACTGGACCAGGAATCCCAAGATAAATTCGCTTTCACAGTGGGAGGGAGACGGTGAACATGGGCGAGGCTCCCACAGGGATTCCACAACAGCCCCAACATCTTCCATCGGGTCACGAGTGAGAAGCTGAGTCCGTGCGACGTAGAGTCTAACAACAGTACAATCTTATAATATGCAGATGATATCCTAATAGCGTCAGAATCGGAAAGGGGCCACATCGGAGCTCTCCTCTGATAGTCATAAGGACACTGAAAAATGCTGGATTTAAGATAAACCCCTTTATGAGTTGCTGACCGGGAGGGCGATGCGCTTGCCAGAGGGCAGAGCCACCGGAAGTGAGGATATGGGACCCATCAGAGATAAAATTAAAAATGATATTAAGCAATTGGATGGACAGCTAAAGGAATTACAACAGGAAGTGAAGGACCAACAGGCTATCAGGGATTTAGAAGAGAGGACAAAAGGGGGACCCGCGTCACCACCGGCTGAGGTCGGAGACATGGTGTTTGTTCAAATCACCCCTAGCCAACCAGGTTTTGCCCCAAAATGGACTGGACCGTACGGAATTATTCACGTGCCTGCGCCGATATGAAGGGAAAAGCTAGGTGGAAACACTGGTCGCAACTGAAAAGGTATGATGTAAGTAAGAAAGACTAAATTACCAGGCAGCGGGGGGAAAACGGGCAACGAGCAGTCCGTACTGTGTAGGCCAAGTGGTTTAGGATTCATTCCCGATCTGGAGGACCGGCCATCTGAAAGACAAAAGGGGGAATCCTCAACTACGGGGAGGGTCACCGTGGGCTGTGCACAAGGAGGGACGTAAAGGAGAAAGCTACAGTGTGTGAGAGATTTTTCGCAATTTACCTTCACACCCCAGGAGAACAACAACTGGGGTCACTGTCCCGGGGAGGAAGACTTGGGAATGACAGATACCTGGCATTGGATCTTGAGGGCCAAACACGGAGAGTTGACTGCAACGGCGGACCCCCGGACCGACACCACCCTGCTATCACAGGACACGACGACACCACAGAGACTATCTTGCCCAGACATGACCCCTGGGCCACAGAATGGACTGGTACTGTATACGGACGGTGAACTCTTGTATGATAATGTTAAACATGAAATTGTACAGGTAATTGTGAACCTGGCAGGTATGCGACTGCCAGAGTATTGCAGAAACCAAGCGCCCCTACGAAAACTGTACAAATTACTGAGTAAGGCTGTGATTAATCAGGCGGCCGACGCCACGGGAGCCACTAGATTCAGGGCACCACCAGAAGAGAGAGTTAGTTAACAATGTACTGACAAGGGTGAACACAGGGACTTCCCTGGTAAACTCTCTCGACATTCAAGGAATCAACTCCGAGGTCACGAATCTTAAAGGGATCATGAGGCAGCTTGCTCATAAGAGTAGCGAGGGGTGGTGAAACGGCAGCGGCCCTAGGGGGCAAGAGTGTGGCATCTGTATTGGAAAGCGTACACGTTATAGAGACCCATGCTAAAGCCACCAGCCAATTAACAGAAAGGGAGGAACGACAAGAGGACAGCACCCAAAAAAGCCAGCTTACGGCCGGTGGATGATCGGGCAATTAAGACACAATCTGGGCCAGATCCAAAGTGGGGAGGTACCGGGCTGGATCAACAGTGCCCGGTTGTGGGGGATGGACAAGAACCCAGGCGTCATCGACGCATGTACATTGAAAGGAGTGACCAGGGTGTATGCGGTGATTCAGAAGTGCACCTCAAACCAAATGAACGTGATAGGTATGGGCAATCCCCTCAGTCACAGCAGACACGGGCCCACACCCTCAGTACCAAGTGGAGAACATTGGGTTAATCTGAGACAATGACTCCCTCCGGTACTACCCCATAGATATGCATGCCATATGCAAGAATGAGGGCATACACGGGGAATCACTGAGCGGGTGCAGGAGGAAAGGTAGCCTCACAATTAGCTCCCATCCAGTTGGAACGGGGGGGGGTGCTGGACAAATGCGGGTACAACCGAACGGAGGGTTGTATATTAGAAATTACCCACAGAGAAAACCATCACACCCGCTCAGGATACAAGGGAACCCCGGCTCCCAGTTACTATCAGACACGCGTGAATGATGTACGTCCAACAAAGGGGTCAGGTCTCAGTCAACCCCTCCGACACACTCCACCATGCCCTGGAACACTATGACGAACCTAAGCAGGCCCCAATTCCCCACCTTCCCGAAAGTCTGACAAAGTTGAAAGGTGTCTTACGAAAGGTGAGGAATCAGCATTACGTGTTACAGGCGGTGTTTAAAAGGCTAATCAATGATACGGAAGAGCACTTGAGAGATCAAGGGGAATGTCCCCCCACCCACTCAGGGAATGGCTCAGGGAATCCCCCCCCCCACCACACAGGTAGCTCTCAGCGATTGCGAGCGAGCATCACGCTGCCCGGGCCTTAATTGGCCCACCCACATAAAATGGCAACTCGCCCTCGATTGGGGGCGTCAATTGGGTTCACGCCGGCCCCTGCACAACTCCCCCCCCCACCCCCGACAGGGGGGAAGATTCAGCCCATGAATATATTTCAATCTGCGTCACTCGGCAGTGAGAGAAAAGCTGAAAGGATCAATGATATCCTCAGGCTCGGTGTTCATACTTGAATTGTTGGCCTTTGTGTCATCGCATATCACATTGAGACAAAATGCTTTATAGTAAGGTTGATATAAATTGGAACTATTTCTTCCCTTCTATCACTTTACAGATAAACTGCTTTATGCAATGTGCTGCTGACAGTGGAGAATGGCCTTGGCTGACCTCTTTCTCCGGACATGCTTATTCGTACTGTCCACTTTAACCGGCTTCTCGTGGAACCCGCTCAACAGCTACCACCCGGCAAAATAGACGTGGCTGACTTCTTACCTTCCCACTAACTTCCTCATTTTTAAATTAATCCACTGGCCGTCGACATTTTGTTCAAATCGATGGGATTTTACTTTGTCCGAAAGCCTTGCAGATCCGACTAATAATAATGGATCTTTCTGATGGTGATCAGAGAAACAATGAGCGGGACATCCATCGATGTTTGTCCCCCTGTTGGAGCCACTGTCCTGGGTCATGGGAGAAACTCCGTTTCCTGACCACTGTTTCCATCCCTGGCATCTGTCGAAATCTGAGCTCCTTTATTGACAAGAAATCTTGACCCCAAGATGAGCTTCTGAACACTGAGCTGGACCCGGATTTTCCTCCACTCGTTTCTTTCCGCCCACCCAGCCTTTTTCCAGCTCCCACAAACTCTAATTTTCCTAATGACGGTTTTCCTTTCATTCCCCAATAGCTTGTGACTCCAGCCCCCTCCCCGCCGCCGCCGCCCACCAACTTGCTCCCCCCCCTCCCCCACCCCCCAGTCTCCCGCCCCGGAGTTCTCTCTCCCCCCCCACCACACCCCCGTCTTCCCCTCCGAGCTCTCTTCCCCCAACCCCGAGCTCCCCTTCCCAGCCCCCTGCGCTCCCTCTCTCCCTCCACCCCCCAGAGTTCTCCTCCCCCCCCGCGCCGAGCTCTCTCTCCCCCCCGCCAACCACACCCCCCCCGAGCTCCCCTTCCCCCCGCCCCACCCAAGATCCCCTCCCCTCCACCCGAGCTCCCCTCCTCCCACACCCCCCAACAAGCTCCCCTCTTCCCACAACCCCCCGATCTCTCCACCCCCCCGCCCCCTTCCCCCCGAGCTCACTCTCTCTCCTCCCCCCGCAGAGCTCTCTCTCCCCCTCCGAGCTCCCCTTCCCCCCCCAGCTCTCCTCCTCCCCCTACCCCCTGAGCTCCCCCTCCTCCCCTCCTCCTCTCCCCCGAGCTCTCCCCTCCCCCGCTCCCTCCTCCCCCCCAGCACTTCGCCACGCCCCCCCGAGCTCCCCTCCTCCCTCCCAGCTCCCCTCCTCCCCCTCCAGCTGTACCCCCCACCCGAGCTCCCCTTCTCCCCCACCAGCTCTCCCCACCCCCAGCTCCCCTCCTCTCCAGCTTTCTCCCTCCCCCCCAGCTCTCTCTCCCTCCCAGCTCTCTCTCTCTCCGCTCCCCCCAGCCCTCTCTCACCCCCCCAGCTCTCTTCCCCCCCCCCAGCTCTCTTCCCCCCACACCCCGAGTTCTCTCTCTCCCCCCACCCCCACCCCGAGTTCTCTCTCTCTTCCCCCCCTCCCCGAGTTCTCTCTCTCTTCCCCCCCTCCCCCCGAGTTCTCTCACTCTTCCCCCCCGAGTTCTCTCTCTCTTCCCCCCCCTCCCCCCCGAGTTATCTCTCTCTTCCCCCCCCTCCCCGAGTTCTCTCTCTCTCCCCCCCAACCCCCGAGTTCTCTCCCCTCCCCCCCCACTCCCCCGAGTTCTCTCCCCTCCCCCCCCACTGCCCCGAGTTCTCTCCCCTCCCCCCCCACTCCCCCGAGTTCTCTCCCCACCCCCCCCACTACCCCGAGTTCTCTCCCCTCCCCCCCCACTCCCCCGAGTTCTCTCCCCTCCCCCCCCACTGCCCCGAGTTCTCTCCCCTCCCCCCCCACCCCCCCGAGTTCTCTCCCCTCCCCCCCCACCCCCCCGAGTTCTCTCCCCTCCCCCCCCCACCCCCCCGAGTTCTCTCCCCTCCCCCCCCACCCCCCCGAGTTCTCTCCGCTCCTCCGCTATTTCTATATTTTGCCCTCGGTCCTTTTCTCTCCCGTTTGATTCTCGATCGCCGCGCGCGCCATTCAGTTTACCGCCAAAACCAACCGCCGCCTCCCGATCCCCGGCAACGGCCGCGTGACCCTGCTCAAACCTCGCGAGAGGGCCCCGGAGCGGCATCACGTGACAATGGGTATTTAAGGCGCCGCCGGAGCCCCTGTCTCTCCAGCGGGCAGGGTTTGGGAATTTATGTCTTTGGGAACTCTCATTGGGGGGAAACTCTCAGGGAGGGAAAAACGGGCCGAATGGGCTTTAGTCCGATGAGGCTGTGTGGAGAGCTCGGGCTCGGCCACTGACATTAACACTCGATGTCCGGCTCTCTCCGCTCTTTCCAAAGCTTCTTGTGACATTCAGGCTTTTTCTTCTCTTTCCATCCGGATGAAGCAAATGTGGCTGCAACAAAACAAGGCCAATGCGGTCAGACATTGTGGAGAATGTACTGCCTGGAAAGATGCTGGAAGCCCATGCAATGATTTCCCTAAAGGAATTGGACATCAGCTTGAATAGGAACAATGGCTGGGGTTGGGGGGAGAGCAGAGGAATGGGATCAATTGGATCTTTTAAAGAGCCAGCACAGCCTCAATGGTCGAATAGCTGCCTTTTTTAATGTATGATTTTAGACACTGAAGAATCAATGGGAATCTGCATTGGTGCAAGAATTCATCACATTAATCCTCATTAATTTAGCATTTAATTAGTTCCCTGATTCAAGAAGCTGCTGATCATTTCCAGAGAGTATTTATATTTTCCTGATGCTCTGGACATTGGTGAGAAGTTGTGTAAACATCAACAGCTTGTGTTTTTGTGCAGGCTCTCCCCATAAAAGGATGCCCCAAACTGCTGAATTGTTTAAGTGCTGTCACTTATTGTAAAGAGTCAACACTAAAATGGAGGCCCTTTGGCAAAACTGTTCACTGATTTTAAACTCCTCAGGAGTTCCCTCCCACTCTGAACTGTTTCCACCTGCCTGTATTTCTCTATTCCCCTCAGGCTCCCCTTAAATGTTTGCAATCTGTTCTACTACTCTGTGGTAGTAAGTTTCATCAGAGTATGCAAGTATTTTCTCTTTAAAATCTTGATTTGATTTTAGTGGTTCTTGTATTCATTTAAGCAAATGTGGGACCCCTTTCCCTCAGCAGACTGTCACTGACAGCAATGAGTGTTCATCTGTCCTTGTCGTGTAATTGATCTCCCTATATTTTCTGAACATCAACTTGAATAGGCAAACAAAGCACCCCTCTCAACATCTTTTGCTTTTGGGGGATTTCTGATAGTACAGTGGACATGTGTTGGGGAGTAAGAAGCTGGGGGAAGTCTGGAGGGTATTAAATAATAAAAAGGTACATGTCTTTATTACATCATCTGATTTCTGGATTGTTTAAAAGAATGCAGTCTATTGCATTGAGCTAAAATGAATTGGTGCCAATATTCTACTCTTATTAGGAAGTGAAAACAATTTGGGTACAGTTTCCAGAGATGCTCAACTTGATTTCCAAACCATTAGTATTTTGGCTGTCAACACTGGCAGGGCACCTACAATCATGGCCCTTAAGGGTGTCAAAAATCAATTTCCAGACTTTGTAAACAAACATCCAGCTCTTGGTGCATGAATGGTTTCTTCAGAAGAGCCATTGCAAATCGTTGTAAAGCCTTTTTTATGGTGAAGGAGGGGCAACAAAAGAGAAGGGGCAGCATAGGACGTGAACATGTCCCAACACCGTGCCCTACCCTGCATAGAATGCAATGTACAGGTAACAAAATCACAAGGGCCTTGGTGAGATGTGCATTAGAATTGTATACCTCAACATAGGGGGTATATGTCATCTCTGCCACCTACTGCATGAAGACCAGCAGCTTATCACCTGTCCAGTTTGAAGGTGTTGACCAAAGTACGTTTATAGCACAGACTCTGAAATGGGGGGGCCTCTGGGACATCTCTGTAATGCCTGAGTCTGTGGGACAGGAGAGCAGGGAAACTGGTCACATTTGTCACCTCAGCAAAGTGGTAGCAAGATGTGGCCATTCAGTCTCACGAAGTCATTGGCTTACTTATGGTCCAGGCTACGTAACTAATGCCATCAATGTTGTGTTTCATTCTCAAATAGAAAAGCACCTCCAAAGGACTTTTACACCCAGAATATACATTGTGCGTGACAACACATGAGGTTTCGGTCAATGTGAAGGATGCTGGAAATTATGATGTGTTCCTTCCAAATTTCTCTTGATCTCATCTTCAAAACAAAATCATTTCAATGGATGGCTTGTGGTTGACCTAAGTTTAGCTCCTCTGCCATGGCTCTGACCTCCAGATGAGTGCTCCAAATGTTACCTGAGGTGTGCCAGTGACAAATTGTGTGTGCCTCTACAACAGGATTGGTCATTTACAGATTCTTTGGGATTTTAAAGGGGCCACTTTTGCTGCCTACACTAACCTGTAGAGGCTCTGCAGTATCTTTAGTTTGTGAATATGGGGATATTTGAAACCTACCGCATGCAGTACAAATTCATCATGCCAAAAAAAGGCCTGAGCTGCTTCATTTGAAGTGCTCGGTAGAACGCAGTTTACCTTGTTGTAGAAGGTGTTGAGCTTCTTGTGTTGTTGGAGCTGCACTCGTCCAGCCAAGTGGAGAGCATTTCATCACACTCCTGACTGGTGTCACAGAATTCCCTACACCCATTAGCAATAATGCCGGTAGTTGCAAACGTGTTACAAGAAATTAACAGCGAGTTGTCAACCCCCTGATCTTTCCTTCTAGTAGTTGACCCAGGCTGCTTGGCTAAGCACTTTTATTTTTATTTATTTATTTTTTTGCAACAATTTTTATACCATTGGATGGGCAGGATATTCCATTGACAAGGTCATTTTTTAAAAAATTCATTTATGGGATGTGGGCTTCGCTGGCTGGGCCAGCATTTATTGCCCATCCCTGAAGGAGGAGGAGGAGGTGGTGGTGGTGGTGAGCTACCTTCTTGAACCACTGCAGTCCATGTGGTGAAGGTGTACCCATAGTGCTGTTAGGAAGGGAGTTCCAGGATTTTGACCCAGCTATGGTGAAGGAATAGCAATATATTTCCAAGCCAGGATAGTGAGTGGTTTGGAAGGGAACTTCTACGTGGTGGTTTTCTCATGTATCTGCTGCCCTTGTCCTTCAAGATGGTAGTAGTCGTGGGTTTGGAAGGTGCTGTTGAAGGAGCCTTGGCGAATTCCTGCAATGCATCTTGTAGATGGTACACGTTGCTACTGTGTGTTGATGGTTGAGGGAATGAATGTTTGTGGACAAGTGTAGCTTAAGCTCGATAGGACAACGTGCTCCTTCAGAGATCCAGCACTGATCTGATGGGTAGAATGTCCTCCAGTGCTGTAACCAATGATATTAGATACTCTGTCCATATCCTAGGCTTTCCCTGTCTATCATCCCAGCTGTGTATGATCTGATGGTGTTCCCTTCACAAGCCCCTGTCGAGGTGCTATGTGTTTGCCTTATTTCAATATTAACTGTGTGCAGTCTCTTTGACCTTATACTGTGACTGAGTGCTTGAGAAAGCAGTTCATACATCACCTTCCTCCCTCTTGAGACTTTGGCCTGCTCTGCAGAGCTCTTTCCATATCCAGAGTATTGATCTCAGTCAGACCTCCCACTCATACCATGCTAACTGGCACTAAGTCTCACTTTCTTATGCTGTGCTCAGCACTAAATTTCTTGGCGTTGTGGGTGTGTTTTCCATAGCCTGGCTCTTTCTTTTCCCAGGAAGCCTTCGTAAACGGCCTCAGCATACAATCTGGCAACGTGCTCTCTTTTCCCCAGCTGCTCTACAAAGGTGACAACTTTACACCCCTGGTGGCAGAAATGTTATTCTTGAATCTGCAGCCTTAGCTGAATGCAGCAATTTCTCAGTTGCAGGATCAACCTTGTGTACCTTTTTTTTTCCTGAGTGAGCTTGAGAATGAATGAAAATTTTTCAGAGCAAATGGATTTGCCATCCTCCTTCAAATTCCTCAGGAAGCGCACCCTTTTGTGAGCAGGGCTAGAAGGGGTGGAATGTACAGAAGAATGGGGAGAGAGCAGTCCCCTCGCGTGACTCAAGGGGTTCACACAGACTCGAGGGTCAAATGGCCTCCCTTTGCATTGTTACATTCCATGATGACTCCAAAGCAGGATGGTGTGTTACTCAGCAAGGCTTGCAGGCAATGCTATTGTGAACTGGGACAATCAAGATTGTCTGTCTGTACAATTTGTTGCAGCATCAACTACAGTTGTCATCTGAAGCTTCATATGGCAATGTTCATTTAGTGAAATGCTTCCTTAGAGTAGATCAGGCAGGCATCAATTTGCCCTAAAATCCTGGAGCTGTGTAAAGTCTGAACAAGTGCATGACCTAGATGTTAAGTGTTCTGAATGGGTGCATCACATTTACAACACTTGCATTTGGCAGGGCAGTGATGAGTTCATTTTTGTTTTAAAGAAAGGAAACATGGGCTAGGGCGAGTCCTGAGCTCTGGTAATTAGGACACAAGTGATGTGGTGGGCAGATGCTGATACTGGTCAGATGGAATATTGGAAGTGGAGATGGAGGTGAAATGGGTGCTGTGCCACCACCAATTTTAACATCATTTTAACTTCCCAGTGTTTAATGCAGTTTGTTCGTGTAATACAGGATTAAGTTTAAAAACAAACACTGGAATATGACCTTGGAAACTCAAAAAAAGCCCAAATTTTTAAAGAGCACTACTCTGGTTTGGTTTTCCCTTTTCTTTAACAGTAAGATATGGAGCTGTAACATGGGCCTTCTAAGCAGTGACTCTTGGCAGAATGTTTAGTGGCCAGTTTCTGCTGTGTGATTTCTAGCATTTCCAGCGACTTTCTGCCCTGGGGTTTCACCTCAGCATACGTATTGTGCACCTCTTGTGCACACTTCACAAGCTTGCTACTGCCAGGATTACTACTTTTGCTTTACTTTGCAAAGTAAGCTACACTTGACTGATCCTCTGCTCAGTGCTAATTTTGCTGTTTGGATGGCGCTGAATATGCTAAAGTTCATCCAGAGGCATCCAAGTCCATGATATTACCCTCGCTGCTTAAGCAACACTTGGCCATAGGCACATGCCTGCTGCATAATCCATTTGGTCAGCATCAGCCCTGATAATTTTTGTGTGTTAAATAAACCAATATCATTAGAGGATGATGGTAATACTCAAAAGTATAGCACGCGTGCAATTTCCCTTGTTCTCCAGTCTGAAGTCGCTGGCCATTAGTGACTGATACTGATAAACATTTTGATTATTATCAATGACTCAGAATCCTTGCATTTGAAGAACACTCTTTTTTTCAATTTGTGTGATTACGTCTAATAATGACCCTGGAACAAATTCCAGGCAGATTCTGTGAATCTGCTTTTACAAGCTCCGCTCCTTCTTCCAATCACAGCACCTCTTGCAGATGGAGAGCTTCAAATGCAAAGGGGAATGAGCTGGTTGAGTGGGTGAACCTGCTGAAAGTAATGTCTGGGAAGAGTGGAATCAGGTTAAAGCTTAACTGTTTTTATTGTTAATTCAACAATTTACAGACTTTATTACATCCTTTAGGAGGAAGGGACTTGCCTGAAGGTGGCAGCTCCAAGTTTTACTTCGCGGACTTTTTTTGTACAATTATCACATGAGAGATCTGGATTTTGCTCATCGTGTCCAGAGGTGAAATGAGAACTAGCAGAATGTTGACTGAAGCTTTGCACTTTCACACCGATTTTAATTTGGCGGGGAGGTTTTCTTTCCGGGACAGAGATGAGCATTTTAGAAGATGCAGGCAGCAAATCAACTTGCAGATTCACACTGTCGGCATGAAGCTTAAATGACCAAATAGTGTCTATGGGGGAGAATTGTTGATACACGTACCTATAGGTCCTATAGGGTGTAATAGACAGAGATACCTTGATGTCAACTGACTCACAAGTTTCAGTTCCCAGCATGTGCACCTTTTGTATGGAAGCTCAGAGCTGGCAATGTGAATTCATAACTTGCACCTTTTATGGAGCCTGCTATTACATACTGACTCAGCTACAATTAACAATTAATGTTTTCAAAAGCACTTGAAGTTATTAAGCAATTAATTAATTAAGACATTAATTGCGTAAAAAGACAGACAATTAAGCACAGCTTGCTTTTGTGTCTGTCTGGGGGTTGAGTAACTGGAATTTTGATGTTGCTGAAATTGTCTGGAGTTGGATTCCAGACTTTGATTTTTCTTGCATCCCCTCCAAAACTTTCAAGAAAAGGATCATTAAAGGAAATTGCATGATGGTTCAAACCACAATGCAGGTGCTGTAGTGTCCGGACTGTCACATGACCGGCTGCGAGAGAAACACAGCTGGGAAGATGCTGGGTTAACAGCAGTGCAGTAATATTTTAACAGGAGCAATTACAGCACGAAGATATCGGGATTGGGAGGGTCCAAAATAACAGGCAACACTGAATTAACGCAAGAGTTATTTGAATTCATCTCTGAAAACAATACTGTTGTGACTTTCTTAATTCATTGGAGCACTTCTAATGCAGTAACTTTAAACTGGTGCTGAAAACTGACAGGTATGTTGGCTGTATATTTCTGCTCTGTTTCTCTGCAGCATCCTTCCTGCTGCACTAATACTGGTTTCAGGCTAGCTGAGCACTGATCAAACAATCAAACCATTACCAACTGAGGCAGGAGGGGATCTCCTAGAAAAGTTTCAGGTTCTCTTGACATATGAATGATTTCATATTTTGCAATTTACATTAACTAATGACGTGAATGTGTTCAATCCCAAGTACCAATACTTGATAGTAATGCAAAAGGGTTTCACCCTTACAGTAAACAGCTCTTAAACTGCTGTTGGAATTGATTTTTAGTTTCACCCTAGATGAAAGCCAATCCAGTAGATTCCAGATAAATTTTTCCATAAGCCCATTTTCATACTCATAGGTTGCTATATTATTCGATACGTAAACATTGCAAAGAATATGATCGAACCTCTCCAAAATATAGGATTGTGGGAGTGAACAAAGCATTTTGAGAAGCTCTTTGTCAGTATAAAAACTCGTGGTCTTAGATTGACAGGTGGCAATTAAACGGTGGAGTTATAATAGGCCCTGATATCTTGGAATGATTTAATAGTAAAAGACAGCCAAGAGTATAAACCGGTACCCAACACTTTCCCTTTCCATCCTCCTTTTTCACTGTCAGTGGTAAAGTAAGAGCTTTCAGCCCAGAGAGCAATTAGTGCAGAGGGATTACTGTACATTGAAAGACACGGCATGTCTAACCCAAGCAAACACTTTCAATGTTTCCTGTCATCCAGCCAGCAGTGATCTGCAGCTGGGTATTATCATCTCCACACAGAATAGAATCATAGAAAGTTTATGGCACAAAGCGGCCACTTGGCCCATTGTGTCTGCTCGGGCTGAAAAACGAGCCACCCAGCCTAATCCCACTTTCCAGCATTTAGTCTGTAACCCTGCAGGTTCCGGCATTTTAAGGTGCATATCCAGACACGCTTTTAAATGAGTGTTTCTGCTTCTACTAATCTTCAAACTTCTTGATCATTCCCCCTACATTTACATCCAAATTATTAGATATACCTCAAAAAGCAGGGGATCTAATACACGTCAACCCACAAATGCAACTATTTATATGGAAGTATTTCTTCTAGAGCGGCTGAGGTGGGATGTGGTCGTGTTTTATGGAGAAGGTGATGGTTGGGACTGAGCACAAAAAGATCAGTTCTATTGATTTGAAATTTTCACTTGAACGGCATTGCAAAATAATAAAGTAATAACGAGCATCACTGCGGTCCTGCAGCTGAACCTTGTAGAGTTTAAAGACTTTCCATTCTGGAACTACCTCACTCATTAAAAATTGGTTCCAGTGTCATTATTAGACCTGCATGTTAAGGACTAGCTGACTACACCTTTTGTAGCCTTCATGTGTACTGTGTATGGAAAAGCCTCAAACCATCCTTGTTCCTGTGAAAGGTCTTTGCATTTTGGTGATGTTTCTTTAACAGGATGTGCACAGCAGCTTGACCAGCTCCAGCTCAAAGGATTTTCCCAGCAGTGGCTGCTCTCACTCCAGGCCTTTATCTGTACCTCAGATCAGCAGGAGCTGAATACAAGATTTGTGCCAGCAGGTACAGGCTAGGTTGGGAGTGGACAAAACTGCAGCATTTCAGGTTCTACTTGGAATTTACTCAGATATAAAGAGTCAAATGTTTCTCCTTTAGCAGCCACTACAAAAAGAGTACAGAGCACTGATCTATTACAGAGCATTGTAAACTGTGAGGAGGACAGTATAGAACTTCAAAAGAACATAGACAAGTTGGTAGAGTGGGCAGATAGGTGGCAGATGAAGCTCAATGCGGAGAAGCGTGAGGGGATGCACTTTGGTACAAAGAACATGGAGAGACAATATAAAATAAGGGGTACAATTCTTAAGGACGTGGCGGAGCAGAGGGATCGGGGTGTTTATGTGCATAGGTCATTGAAGGTGGCAGGACAGTGGTGCGAGCAGTTAGTAAAGCATGCAGTATCCTGGGCTTTATTAAGAGGAGCATAGAGTACAAGAGTGGAGAGGTTATGCTGAGCTCATATAAGATGCTATTTAGCCCTCAGCTGGAGTATTGTGTCCAGCTCTGGGCACCACACTATAGAACGGATGTGAACACATTGGAGAGAGTGCAGAAGAGGTTTACAAATATGTCTCCGGGGTAAGAAACTTCAGTTACGAAGATAGATTGGAAACGTTGGGACTGTTCTCCTTGGAGAAGAGAAGGCTAAGAGGAGATTTGATAGAGGTGTTCAAAATCATGAGGGGGCTGGATAGAGTAGATAGGAAGAATCTGTTCCCGCTCTGAAAAGGATCGAGACCGAGAGAGCACAGGTTTAAAGTGATTTACAAAAGAAGCAAACGTGATGTGAGAAAAATCTTCTTCACACAGCGAGTGGTTCGAGTATGGAATGCACTGCCTGGAAGTGTGGTGGAGGCAGGTTCAATCGAGGCATTCAAGAGGATTATCACTAGATGATTATTTGAATAGAAACAATGTGCAATGGTAAGGGGAAAAGGGAGGAGAATGGTGCTAAGTCATAATGCTCATTCGGAGAGCTGGTGTAAATATGATGGGCCAAATGGTCTCCTTCTGAACCCTAACAATTCTGTGATTCTGTGACATTATCTGATTGGTTTTCCTTGTGGGAACTTTTATGTTTTTCATTCTAATGGTTCAGTTTCTGCTGTGTTTCTCAACCAAGAGGCAATCATTTCTATTCCTGCTCGCTACTGGATGGTGCAAAATACTTCAATCAATTAAATATTTTTGAAGTGCTGATATCTGTTGTGATGCTGGAAATGTGTCAGTTAATTTACTCACAGCAAAGTCCCACATACAGAAATGACATCATGACAAATAATGTTTTCAGTAATGTTGGTTGAAGGAGAAATATTGGCCAGGAGACCAGGGAGAATTCGGCCACTCTTTCTTGAATAGTGCCATGGAATATTTTGCATCCAGTTATGATGTTAGCTGGAATATCTGCTCAATTCTCTGGGGTGATACTAGATCTCACACAACCCTCTTCCCACAGAAAAACAGCAGTTTAGAGGTCTACTAATGGAAGTCAAATTACTTTTGGTTATTTTAATGGACTATCTCTTTAAATCTATGAGCAGTGGGCAGCCCAGCTCCACAAGCTTTTCACACACAATCTGGAAACAGGCTTTTTATTGGGGTGTGGGGAGCTGTGTAGCTGTTGGGATGAGGCTCTTTGTCAGAACACAGTACTCTCCAAACAAAGGGTCAAAGGGACTCGAAATGTTAGCTGTGTTTCTCTCTCCACAGATGCTGCTGGACCTGCTGAGCTTTTCCAGCATTTTTTGTTCTTGTTTCAGATTTCTATCTGCATCCAGCATCCATCAGCAGTATTTTGCATTTACTCTCTGATCAAATCATGAGTTGTCTGCAATTTTCCGTTTGAATGTCAGACCTGATCTGCAGGGTGTCTTTGTTTTCAATGTGTCTCACTTCTCACTTCCTTGCATGTCTGACCTATCCACATGTTCTTTGTTTTGCTAATGTCTTTAATTTCTTCAATGCTTCTTTCCATTGTTTCCATCTCACTCAACAATGCAGCAGTTTACATCACAGAAACGAGCTGAGATAATTTCACTTTGGGTACAATCGGGAAATTGCACGGGAAGAACACTTGAAATTGTGCAGGTTAGGTTAGGCTTCTGGCCACCAATTCATTTGGAAAATCATGAATGCAAAATCTCCCTGAACCAACGCAACAAGGCAGAATAATAAAAAGTAACTTTATTTTCTCTGTATTCCTTGATGCATTTGAATGGTAGGTGACAGATAATGTTTCAGTGATATATCTGAAACTGGTTTATTGTAATAAAATGAGAATTTGTAATCTGGGTGACCAGTTGTCCCTGAGTAAGCTGATTTAAAATGGCAGAAAAAAAATTATACTGAACCACTTAATTGTTTCATTGGGACACATCAGTAAGTTTCTTATTAAATTAAACAATTCTGATGCGACAAAAACTTTTAAAACATGCCGATGTCCACTACATGCTTTAACCTGGTCTTGCAGGGTATAGCAGAATGGTGCAACTCCCCTGTTTACGATGAGCAGATGTAACAGTCAACAGAACAATGTTTTTACAGCTGCCTGACCATGCTTTACATTTCTTCTGAAACTGCTCCTCATTAAGAGTTGCTTTTCTCACCTTCAATGTGCCATTTACATGTGGGTATTTGCGCTGAAGTTCAGCTCAGGGCCTTGCAATTTTTCTCCTGTGCAGCTAGGCCAGACACTGCCCCCTGTTGGATTTCTGTGCAACTGCAGGCACAACCACACTAAGGCAGTTGTCCACGTTAGAAAATAGGGTGACAGCACCTGTACCCCGCTTCACCCTGTTGGCTGCAGTTTCTTTTGCCTGTGCCAGCCTTCCTATCCTTTGTGCTGTACTCTCCTTCCCTCCACTTTCCTCAGCACAGCCTTAGCGAACCCAAGACCACGGCTCATTCTTCTAAACTCCAGAAAATATTGGCCACTCCATTCAATCTTTACTGAACCATTGTTGCATCCCTACTATGGAAAATATATCCTTCATTTGGTGAGGAGACCAAAACAATGGTACACAATACTCTGGGTATGATCTCGCCAAAGCTCCGTTTGTTGCAGCAAGAATTCATGTAAACACAAATAAGGATCCTCGGCTTTATAAATTGAGGCGTGGAGTCCAAAGGGAAGGAAGTTATGCCAAACCGTTATGATACACTGGTTAGGCTACAGCTGAAGGAACAGGAAGTGACGGAAGGTAAGAAATGCTTTATCTGATTGTGCTGTGCAGCAACACAAAGGTTGACAATTCTTCAGGTGTGAACCCTGGTGAGCACCACTGATCTTTTCCAACTATTAAACCACTGTCCAATAGCACAGAGTGAAATGTGCTCCTGTTACATTTTCCTGAAACTGAAGTCGGTTAAACACAGCAGCCCATGTTGAGCAATGTACATTGAGTTTGGCTGCTGGGTAGTGATGCAGCAATGATGTCATTAGCACAGTGACCTAAGACGCCCCAATGCTCAGGCCCAAGAATCCAGGCCCAAGTGTCACTCCGTGCTGAGATTCTACCTCTTCCCGGTGTTGGGAAGAATGGATATGGCTATGTTACCAGAGAACGCTCCATTCAGTTGGAACCTGCTGTATCACCTATCCCTTGTGGAACAGTTTATGCAGAAAAACCTGTTGACCACAAGTCCATCAGGCAGTGGGCTGCACATATTGTAATGTGGTCCTGCGGGAAAAGGAGATAGTGAATGCTGTCGGGTGGTTTCCTGAGCTGACTGTCAAAGTAATTTGGAAGAATGCCTCATCACCAAAACTTTCAAATTAGCATTAGGATGTAGCTTGGCTGATAGTGACAAAGGCCCTCCCCATCATGTGCATGACGGGTGTGGACACCTGCCTCATCAGCTTGGATCAGGAGAAGGCCTTTGACAGAATACCGCACACCTACATGGTGGAAGTGCTCTCCAAAATGGGGTTTGGGGAGGGAATTCGAAATTGGATCCAACTGCTCTACACTAACATCAGTAGCGCAGTCTCAATCAATGGGTGGGAATCAGATAGCTTTCCGATTAAATCTGGAGTCAGGCAGGGCTGCCCTCTCTCTCCTGTCCTGTTTGTCTGTTGCATAGAACCCTTTACTGAGTCCATCAGGAAGGGTTCAGGCATAAGAGGAGTGACAATCCCAGGCAGTGGAGGCACTCAGGCCAAAGCCTCCCTGTACATGGACGATGTCACCGTCTTCTGCTCGGATCCGCTGTCGGTGCGCAGACTGATCCACATCTGCGACCAGTTTGAACTGGCCTCGGGAGCCAAGGTAAATCGTGGGAAGAGCGAGGCCATGTTCTCTGGGAACTGAGCTGACCGATCCTTTGTCCCCTTCACTGTCAGGGCTGACGGCCTGAAGGTGCTGGGGATATGGTTCGGAGGGAGCAGGGCATGCGTTAGAAACTGGAAGGAGCGAGTGTCTATGGTGAAAAGGAAACTGGGCATTTGGGAGCGACGCTCCCTCTCCATTGCGGGTAAGAACCTGGTCATCAGGTGTGAGGCACTCTCGCTGTTGCTGTACGTGGCGCAGGTCTGGCCCATTCCAGACTCCTGCGCGATGGCGATCACTCGAGCCATCTTCCGCTTTATCTGGAGGTCAAAAAGCGATCGTATCCGCAGGGACGCGATGTACAAGCCTCTAGATAAGGGAGAATAAAACATGCCCAACATCGCCCTCATACTGATGGCCACCTTTGTGTGTGGCTGCATCAAGCGGTGCGTAGACCCTCAGTACGCAAACACCAAGTGTCACTATGTGCTGAGGTTCTACCTGTCCCCGGTGTTGCGAAGGATGGGTCTGGCCACGCTGCCGCGGAACGCTCCAAGTAGTTGGACCGTGCCGTACCACCTGTCCCTGGTGGAAAAATTTATGCAGAGAAACACCTTTGACCACAAGTCCATCAGGCAGTGGTCAGCACGTAACGTCCTAGAGGCCCTGAGGGATAAGGAGAGGGTGGACCCTGTGGGATGGTTCCCCGAGCAGACTGTCAAAGTCATTTGGCAGAATGCCTCATCGCCAGAACTTTCCAACAAGCACCAAGACGTAGCTTGGCTGGTGGTGAGAAAGGCCCTCCCCGTCAGATCCTTCCTACACGCCAGGAAGCTCACCCCCTCTGCACGTTGCCCTCGAGGTGGCTGTGGTGGGGAAGAGACCGTTGTCCACCTCCTTGTGGATTGTGCCTTTGCAAAGAAAGTCTGGAGAGAGATGCAGTGGTTGCTGTCGAGGTTCATCCCGAGCAGTTCTGTGACACAGGACTCTGTGCTCTACGGGCTGTTCCCAGGGACACACACCGAGACAAACATCAACTGCAGCTGGAGGATCATCAACTCGGTGAAAGAGGCGCTTTGGTCTTCCCGAAACTTGTTGGTCTTCCAGCACAAAGAGTTGTCCCCGACCGATTGTTGCGGACTGGCACAATCCAAAGTCCAGGACTACGTGCTGAGGGACGCACTAAAGCTTGGGGCAGCTGCCGCAAAGGCGCAATGGGGAAGGGTCGCTGTCTAAGACCTTTCTACCACAGCGCACCGAGAGACTGGGAACTGTTTAGAGCCCCTCGGGCTGTACAGATCAAAATGAAAGGCTGTAAATGATTGTAATATTGTTTGTACTGATGCACCTGGTGATACATTTTGTAAAAGTTTAACCTGGATTGTACCCTTGTAATGTTGTTTTTGAAATGGTTTTGAATGTGATTGAAGATATTTTATGAATAAAGTATATTTTTACAAAAAAAAAAATAAAAAAAATCTGTTCTTATCAGTTTAATATCTGATACGTCCCTTATCTGGGGACCATATATTAAATTGATTTTTGGAGCAGGGAGATGGAATAGGGGCTTGCTCCGTCCACTCCACGCATCGACCCGGTATTGCAGTATCTCTGGGAATGGTGCACCCTCCCCTTTCCAGGGGATTTTCAATGCTAAAAATAGTTTTCTTACAAACATCTGCTTTCTTTACTTTTCAACATGCACATCTTTCAAAACACAACTTTCTTTCTTTCTCATCGCTTCTCGGCCTTTTGGCTAACATCAAGTGTTGCAGGGGCGACACCATGGTCCTGCCAAGGCAAGGTCGGGATGGAAGGGCGATAACCAATCGCAATCCAAATCCATACCGTGGGTTACCTATCACCGTCCGAGTCACGGTGAACCACAGCGAAGGAGGATCACCTATGGATCGGGGCTTCTTCACCAGGAGGATCCTGTTGAAGGCGTGCGGCTTCCAAGCTACGGAGATCTTCACCCTGCACGACTCCCGCAAAGGCGGTTATTTTGACGTGACGTTCAAGCGGGTGGCAGACTGCGTCCGGCTCCTGAGGGTGTTCGAGGAGAAGAGAGACCTGCCGGAGATGAAGATCCTGACGGCGGAGCCGCACTTTTCTCTGCCGTTGCAACGGGAACGTGAGGTGATGGTGCATGTGTACAACCCCTTCGTCCCTGTCGCCGACGTGGTCACCTTCCTCACCAGGTACTTCGATAAGGTGGGGAGCGGCACCGAGATTCGAGACGACTTGGGGATCTGGACAGGCAAACGCCTGTTTAAGGTCACGCTAAAGACCGACGGTAAGGGAGCCATTTTCCACCCTCCCTCCAGTTTCGCTATCGGGGGAAACCGGGGCTACCTGGTCTACGCTGGGCAACCCAAGCATTGTCGCTCATGCGGCAAGGCTGGTCATGTGGCGGCCAACTGCAGCGCCTCCCTCTGCAAGATCTGCAAACAGGAAGGGCACCAGACAAAAGACTGCAAACAGGCCAAGTGCTGCAACCTGTGTGGCGAGGCAAGTCACCTCTACAGGACCTGCCCCAAACGCTGCCGTACTTACGCACAGGCAGCCAAAGCCGACCAGGGGGAAGCAGAAGAAATGTTTCGTGTCACTCCAACCACCAAGGCCCCCAGGGAGCTCAACGGGACAAAGGAGGACACAGAGAGAGACAAGGTGGAGAAAGAGATTGAGGCAACAGAGAGCCAATCAACAGCACTACCCCCTGAACCTTCCAGTCCTCAGGACAGCGAATCAATGGAGGAGGAGGCAGCAGTGGAAAAGCAGCAGGGGGAGTGGCGGACGGTGAAGAACAAGAAAAGTAAGAGGGAGCGAAGAAGAAGCAAAGGCGTTTCCCAGAGAAGCGGCAAGAGGCGTCTCCCATCCGACACGGATGACAAGGGCAGCAGCTCTTCGGATGATGAAGTGCCAGAGCGGCACCGACAGAAGAGGCGGCAAAGCTCCAGGGCGTTGGAGGACGAGACACCCGAGCTCCAGAAAATTGGAGACAACAAGGAGACCAGCGCACCCCAACTTTGCCTGCAACCTGAGGAGGCCAGTGCACCACAGCCCCTGGAATCTGGGAGCAGTGAGGCAATCATCGCACCCCAGCTCCAGGAAGCCGGGAACAGCAACACCCCAGAGGGGGTGAGTTTTGGAGAAGCTTCTCCAGCAAAGGTCATCTCAAAACCCGCTCTCTACGTGAACCTCCAGATGCCACCGGAGCAGAACACGGCCAAGGAGATCTACCTCAGCCCATCCAAAGTGAAGGAATTTGAGCTCACTACGGGTATGAAGGAGCAGACTAAAGGTCTGGGACTCTCAGAGACAGTGGGTTTGGTAGGAGAATAAATGCTTTAAAATGGGTTTAAAGATTGTATCCATAAATGTGCGTAGCATTAAATCTACTACGCGATGTGTTGCGACCTTGGACTACCTAGCCAAGGTCAAAGCTGACCTGTTGTTTCTGCAGGAGTGTGCGATACCGCACCTCAGCTCCTACAGGCAATGGTCACGATGGTGGTCCCACGGGCCATCGATCTGGTCGGGCGGAAACGACTCTCGTTCCTCCGGCCTGGGTATTCTGCTGCGGGGAGGCAACTTCACCGTCTCCGAGGTCAAGGAGGTGGTGGGCGGGCGACTCCTGGTAGCAGACGTAATGTACAAGAACGCTCCACTCCGGTTAATTAACGTGTATGGCCCGGCACAAGGGGCTGAGCGGCTGGAGGTTTTTCAGCAGCTCCCACTGCTGCTGGCGACCTCCAGGCCGGTCATTCTGGGCGGGGACTTCAACTGCATCATCGATGCGGCTGGACGATCCGGCAGGGCCGGAAGCAGATTGGACGCTACGTCCAGATCCCTGATGGAAACAGTTAAGGATGCCAAGCTGCACGACGTCTTCAGCAACCCTGCAGACGGAGCGCAGCGTAGATACACCTGGTCGCGGCCAGACGGGTCCATTCGTTCCAGGATAGACTTCCTGTTTGTGTCCCGTGCATTCACAGTCAGATCCACCGAGGTCAAGCCGGTGTTCTTCTCTGACCACTGCCTCCTACTGGCGGACTGCCACTTGGAGGAAGACCTGAGGGTGGGCAGGGGGGCATGGAAGCTAAATGTGCAACTGCTGACCCCAGAGAACATTGAGGAGCTCAAGAGGGATTACAAAGGTTGGAGAACCGTGAAACCCCTCTTTGAGTCCCTGACACACTGGTGGGAAGTGATCAAGGGAAGCATCAAGAGGTTTTTCATCCGCAAAGGCACCCAGAAAGCTAGAAAGGAACAGAGGGAAATGTCCCGACTCCAGAAAAAGATGCAGAATCTGCTCCGGCTGCAGTCGATGGGGGTCGATGTCAAGGAGGAGCTCCAAGAGGTGAAGGGCCAGCAAGCCTCGCACTTTGCCTCGGAGGCCTCCAAGATCATCTTCCGTTCCAGGGTCCGCTCCGTGGAGCAGGATGAGACGTGCTCACGTTTCTTCTTCCAAAAGGTACACAGAGAGCGCTCTGTGATCAGCAGCCTGAAGGAAGAAGACGGCTCAGTAAAGTCATCACGGTCCGACATTCTGAGGATCAGCAAATCCTTTTATGCCGGACTGTCTGACGTGAAGCCCACGGACAGCACGGCCTCCCAGTCCTTCCTGTCCTCTATCACGGAGGTCTTAGACCACAGTACGCGGGAGAGCCTGGACAAACCGCTAACTCCTGATGAACTGACTAAGGCCCTCGAGTCCTTCGAGAAGAGTAAAACCCCCGGAAGCGACGGCTTGCCGGCGGAGTTGTATTCGGCTCTGTGGGACTTGATCGGCCCAGACCTGCTAGAAGTGTACGAGAGTATGCTCCTGGCCGGCAGCATGTCAGAATCCATGAGGAAAGGCATCATCACCCTCATCTACAAGCACAAGGGGGAAAGGGAGGAAATTAGAAATTGGCGACCCATTTCACTGTTGAATATGGACTATAAGATTCTGTCCAAGGTCATCGCCAATCGGGTCAAATCCGCTCTGGAATTGGTGATTCACCCTGACCAGACCTGCTCTGTGCCAGGCAGGAAGATCTCTGACAGCCTGGCGCTGCTCAGGGATACGATTGCCTATGTACAGGACAGGGGTGTGGATACCTGCCTCATCAGCTTGGATCAGGAGAAGGCCTTTGACAGAATATCGCACACCTACATGGGGGATGTGCTCTCCAAAATGGGCTTTGGGGAGGGAATTCGAAATTGGATCCAACTGCTCTACACTAACATCAGTAGCGCAGTCTCAATCAATGGGTGGGAAACAGATAGCTTCCCGATTAAATCTGGAGTCAGGCAGGGCTGTCCTCTCTCGCCTGTCCTTTTCGTGTGTTGCATAGAACCCTTTGCCGAGTCCATCAGGAAGGATCCGGGCATAAGAGGAGTGACGATCCCAGGCAGTGGAGGCACTCAGGTAAAAGCCTCCCTGTACATGGACGACGTCGCCGTCTTCTGCTCGGATCCGCTGTCGGTGCGCAGACTGATGCACATCTGCGACCAGTTCGAACTGGCCTCGGGAGCCAAGGTAAATCGTGGGAAGAGCGTGGCCATGTTCTTTGGGAACTGGGCTGACCGATCCTTTGTCCCCTTCACTGTCAGGGCTGACGGCCTGAAGGTGCTGGGGATATGGTTCGGAGGGACCGGGGCATGCGTTAGAAACTGGAAGGAGCGAGTGGCTATGGTGAAGAGGAAACTGGGCATGTGGGAGCGACGCTCCCTCTCCATTGCGGGTAAGAACCTGGTCATCAGGTGTGAGGTACTCTCGCTGTTGCTGTACGTGGCGCAGGTCTGGCCCATTCCAGACTCCTGCGCGACGGCGATCACTCGAGCCATCTTCCGCTTTATCTGGAGGTCGAAAATGGATCGTGTCCGCAGGGACGCGATGTACAAGCCTCTAGATAAAGGGGGAAAAAACGTGCCCAACATCGCCCTCATACTGATGGCCACCTTTGTGTGTGGCTGCATCAAGCGGTGCGTAGACCCTCAGTACGCAAACACCAAGTGTCACTACGTGCTGAGGTTCTACCTGTCCCCGGTGTTGCGAAGGATGGGTCTGGCCACGCTGCCGCGGAACGCTCCAAGTAGTTGGACCGTGCCCTACCACCTGTCCCTGGTGGAAAAATTTATGCAGAAAAACACCTTTGACCACAAGTCCATCAGGCAGTGGTCAGCACGTAACGTCCTAGAGGCCCTGAGGGATAAGGAGAGGGTGGACCCTGTGGGATGGTTCCCCGAGCAGACTGTCAAAGTCATTTGGCAGAATGCCTCATCGCCAGAACTTTCCAACAAGCACCAAGACGTAGCTTGGCTGGTGGTGAGAAAGGCCCTCCCCGTCAGATCCTTCCTACACGCCAGAAAGCTCACCCCCTCTGCACGTTGCCCACGAGGTGGCTGTGGTGGGGAAGAGACCGTTGTTCACCTCCTTGTGGATTGTGCCTTTGGAAAGAAAGTCTGGAGAGAGATGCAGTGGTTGCTGTCGAGGTTCATCCCGAGCAGTTCTGTGACACAGGACTCTGTGCTCTACGGGCTGTTCCCAGGGACACACACCGAGACAAACATCGACTGCAGCTGGAGGATCATCAACTCGGTGAAAGAGGCGCTTTGGTCTGCCCGAAACTTGTTGGTCTTCCAGCACAAAGAGTTGTCCCCGACCGATTGTTGCGGACTGGCACAATCCAAAGTCCAGGACTACGTGCTGAGGGACGCACTAAAGCTTGGGGCAGCTGCCGCAAAGGCGCAATGGGGAAGGGTCGCTGTCTAAGACCTTTCTACCACAGCGCACCGAGAGACTGGGAACTGTTTAGAGCCCCTCGGGCTGTACAGATCAAAATGAAAGGCTGTAAATGATTGTAATATTGTTTGTACTGATGCACCTGGTGATACATTTTGTAAAAGTTTAACCTGGATTGTACCCTTGTAATGTTGGTTTTGAAATGGTTTTGAATGTGATTGAAGATATTTTATGAATAAAGTATATTTTTACAAAAAAAAAAAAAAAAAAATCTGTTCTTATCAGTTTAATATCTGATACGTCCCTTATCTGGGGACCATATATTAAATTGATTTTTGGAGCAGGGAGATGGAATAGGGGCTTGCTCCGTCCACTCCACGCATCGACCCGGTATTGCAGTATCTCTGGGAATGGTGCACCACCCCTTTCCAGGGGATTTTCAATGCTAAAAATAGTTTTCTTACAAACATCTGCTTTCTTTACTTTTCAACATGCACATCTTTCAAAACACAACTTTCTTTCTTTCTCACTCACCCGCACCATCTACACACAAAAAACACGCACGCTCACCCAACGCTCACAGACACCACTCTCATCTCACAAACACTCTACCTCACTCATACAAAAACATCTTTCACTTGCAAATACACCTCTCAAACACTCTCTCAGCTGCACCTTTCGCCTCACAACACTTTCAACCAGCTCTCTGCTGCCGCTCCCGCCCGCTGCTGCTGCTGCTGCTGATACAGCAACAGTCAAAACTCACACCTCAAAGCTCACACACTTTACACAGCTACTCGGAAACGTCTACATCCACGTTCACACAATCCTTACACTGCACAAGGAGCCCATTCCGCCCGTCGTGACTGCACCAGCTCTCCCAATGAACATTTCACTTCGTGCCATTCTCCTGCCTTCTCCACGTAACCCAGCACATGCTTTCTTTTCAAATAATCATCTCATTCCCTCTTCAATTGAACCTGCCTCCGCCACGCTATCAGGCGGTGCATTCCAGACCCTGACCACTCGCTGCTCCTATCACTTTTGCTTCTTCTGCTAGTTACTTTAAACCTGTGCCCGCTCCTTCTCGATCCTTTCATCGGTGCAAGCAGTTTCTCCCTATCTACTCTCTCCAGATACCTCATGATTTTCAATACCTCTATCAAGTCTCCTCTCAGACTTCTTTTCCCCAAGGAATACAGTCCCAACTTCTCCAATCTTACTTCATAACTCAACTTCCTCGCCCCTGGAACCAAACTCGTAAACCTCTTCTGCACTCTCTCCAATGCCTTCACTACCCTCCTAAAATGCAAGTCAAAATGCAATCCATCAGAGTCAGCATGGCTTTATGAAGACTAAATCGTGTTTGACTAAATCGCTAGAGTTCTTTGAAGATGTGACAAGCAAAGTGGATAATGGCGATCCTGTAGATGTAGTATGTCTGGACTTCCAGAAGGCATTTGATAAGGTGCCGCACAAAAGATTAATACACAAGATAAGATCACACGCAGCTAAGGGTAATATATTTGCTTGGATAGAGCTTTGGCTAACCAACAGAAAGCAGAGAGTCAGGATAAATGGGTCTTTTGTGGATGGCAAGCTGTAACTAGTGGGGTGCCACAGGGTTCGGTCCTTGGGCCCCAACTATTTACTTGGATTCAGGAGTAGAAGGTACCATAGCTAAATTTGCAGATGACACCAAAATAGGTGGGAAAGTAAGTTGCAGTGAAGAAATGAGAAATTTACAAATGGATATGGACAGGTTAGGTGAATGGGCCAAAATTTGGCAGATGGAGTTTAACGTGGATAAGTGAGGTTATCCAGTTCAGCTCCTACAGGCAATGGTCACGGTGGTGGTCCCACGGGCCATCGATCTGGTCGGGCGGAAACGACTCTCGTTCCTCCGGCCTGGGTATTCTGCTGCGGGGAGGCAACTTCACCGTCTCCGAGGTCAAGGAGGTGGTGGGCGGGCGACTCCTGGTAGCAGACGTAATGTACAAGAACGCTCCACTCCGGTTAATTAACGTGTATGGCCCGTCACAAGGAGCTGAGCGGCTGGAGGTTTTTCAGCAGCTCCCACTGCTGCTGGCGACCTCCAGGCCGGTCATTCTGGGCGGGGACTTCAACTGCATCATCGATGCGGCTGGACGATCCGGCAGGGCCGGAAGCAGATTGGACGCTACGTCCAGATCCCTGATGGAAACAGTTAAGGATGCCAAGCTGCACGACGTCTTCAGCAACCCTGCAGACGGAGCGCAGCGTAGATACACCTGGTCGCGGCCAGACGGGTCCATTCGTTCCAGGATAGACTTCCTCTTTGTGTCCCGTGCATTCACAGTCAGATCCACCGAGGTCAAGCCGGTGTTCTTCTCTGACCACTGCATCCTACTGGCGGACTGCCACTTGGAGAAGGACCTGAGGGTGGGCAGGGGGGCATGGAAGCTATTCGTGCAACTGCTGACCCCAGAGAACATTGAGGAGCTCAAGAGGGCTTATGAAGGTTGGAGAACCATGAAACCCCTCTTTGAGTCCCTGACACACTGGTGGGAAGCGATCAAGGGAAACACCAAGAGGTTTTTCATCCTCAAAAGCATCCAGAAAGCTAGAAAGGAAGAGAGGGAAATGTCCCGACTCCAGAAAAACATGCAGAATCTGCTCCGGCTGCAGTCGGTGGGGGTCGATGTCAAGGAAGAACTCCAAGAGGTGAAGAGCCAGCAAGCCTCGCACTTTGCCTCCAAGAACATCTTCCGTTCCAGAGTCCGCTCCGTGGAGCAGGATGAGACGTGCTCACGTTTCTTCTTCCAAAAGGAACAGAGAGAGAGCTCTGTGTTCAGCAGCCTGAATGAAGAAGACAGATCAGTAAAGTCAGCGCAGTCCGACATTTTGAGGATCAGCAAATCCTTTTATGCCGGATTTTCTGACGTGAAGCCGACGGACAGCACGGCCTCCCAGTCCTCCTTGTCCTCTATCACGGAGGTCTTAGGCGACAGTACACGGGAGAGGCTGGACAAACCGCGAACTCCTGACGAACTGACTTAGGCCCTTGAGTCCTTCGAGAAGAGTAAATCTCCCCAGAAGCGACGGCTTGCCGGCGGAGTTGTATTGGGCTCTGTGGGACTGGATGGGCCCAGACCTGCTAGGGGTGTACGAGAGTATGCTCCTGGCCGGCAGTATGTCAGAATCCATGAGGAAAGGCATCATCACCCTCATGTACAAGCACAAGGAAGAAAGGGAGGAAATTAGAAATTGGCGACCCATTTCACTGTTGAATGTGGACTATAAGATTCTGTCCAAGGTCATCGCCAATCGGGTCAAATCCGCTCTGGAATTGGTGATACACCCTGACCAGACCTGCACTGTGCCGGGCAGGAAGATCTCTGACAGCCTGGCGCTGCTCAGGGATACGATTGCCTATGTGCAGGACAGGGGTGTGGACACCTGCCTCATCAGCCTGGATTAGGAGAAAGCCTTTGACAGAATATCGCACACCTACATGGTGGATGTGCTCTCAAAATGGGGTTTGGGGAGGGAATTCGCAATTGGATCCAGTTGGATCCTACTCTACACTAACATCAGTAGCGCAGTCTCAATCAATGGGTGGGAATCAGATAGCTTTCCAATTAAATCTGGAGTCAGGCAGGGCTGTCCTCTCTCGCCTGTTCTTTGCTGAGTCCATCAGGAAGGATCCGGGCATTAGAGGAGTTACGATCCCAGGCAGTGGAGGCACTCAGATCAAAGCCTCCCTGTACATGGACGATGTCGCCGTCTTCTGTTCTGATCCGCTGTCGGTGTGCAGACTGATCCACATCTGCGACCAGTTCGAACTGGACTCGGGAGCCAAGGTAAATCGTGGGAAGAGCGAGGCCGTGTTCTTTGGGAACTGGGCTGACCGATCCTTTGTCCCCTTCACCGTCAGTGCTGACGGCCTGAAGGTGCTGGGGATATGGTTCAGAGGGACCGGGGTATGCGTTAGAAACTGGAAGGATCCAGTGTCTATGGTGAAAAGGAAACTGGGAATCTGGGAGCGACGCTTCCTCTCCGTTGCGGGTAAGAACCTGGTCATCAGGTGTGAGGCACTCTCGCTGTTGCTGTACATGGCGCAGGTCTGGCCCATTCCAGACTGCTGCGCGACGGCGATCACCCGAGCCATCTTCCGCTTTATCTGGAGGTCGAAAATGGATCGTGTCCGCAGGGACGCGCTGTATAAGCCTCTAGATAAAGGGGGAATAAACGTGCCCAACATCGCCCTCACACTGATGGCCACCTTTGTGTGCGGCTGTATCAAGCTGTGCGTAGACCCTCGGTACGCAAACACCAGGTGTCACTACGTGCTGAGGTTCTACCTGTCCCCGGTTTAGCGAAGGATGGGTGTGGCCACGCTGCCGCGGAACGCTCCAAGTAGTTGGACCGTGCCGTACCACCTGTCCCTGGTGGAAAACTTTATGCAGAAAAACACCTTTGACCCCAAGTCCATCAGGCAGTGGTCGGCACGTAACGTCCTATAGGCCCTGCGGGGAAAGGAGATGGTGGATCCTGTGCGATGTTTCCCCGAGCAGACTGTCAAAGTCGTTTGGCAGAATGCCTCGTCTCCAGAACTTTCCAACAAGCACCAAGACGTAGCTTGGCTGGTGGTGAGAAATGCCCTCCCCGTCAGATCCTTCCTGAAGTCTCACCCTCTCTGCATGTTGACCTCGAGGTGGCTGTCGTGGGGACGAGACCGTTGTTCACCTCTTTGTGGAATGTGCGTTTGCAAAGAAGGTCTGCAGAGAGTTGCCGTGGTTTTTGTCGCGGTTCATCCCAAGCAGTTCTGTGACACAGGTCTCTGTGCTCTACGTGTTGATCCCAGGGACAGGGACGCACATCGAGACAAGCAGGTGGAGGATCATCTACTCGGTGAAAGACGCTCTTTGGTCTGCCCGAAACTTGTTGGTCTTCCAGTGCAATGAGTTGTCCCCAGCAGAGTGTTGCAGACTGGCTGGCACATTCCAAGGCCGAGGACTACGTGCTGAGGGACGCACTAAAGCTTGGGGCAGCCGCCACAAATGCGCAGTGGGGAACGGTCGCTGTCTAAGACCTTTCAGCCATAGTGCACCGAGGGACTGGGAAAGGTATAGACCCCTCGGCCTGAAAGACTCACATTGAATGTATGCAGTGAATATTACATTTATCACAATTGTATTGAAGCACCTCAGAGTGCAACATGATCTATGTAGATAACTTGAATACTATTGCACTGTCTGACTGCCTGTAATGAGCATGTTGAAATGTCTGTAATGTTCATTGATCGTATTGAAGCGTCGCAGGGTGCGACATGATCTATTTGAAAAACTGGAATATGATTGCACTTTTTGCGATGGCCATTTTGAAATGTTTTGTAATGTTCTTTCAGATATTTTATGGATAAGGTATATTTTTCCACAAAAAAACGACAACAGTTACAAAGAAAACCAACAGCAGCAACAACAGCTCTTCTCCACAGTCTGAATTAGAATTTCAGAGTCAGAAAACAGAGCAAAAAAACACGCAGCGTCCTGAAATGACAAACCTGAAATGAAAGTGTACTTAGTGTATCAAGCCTTTAAACTGCATTGCTGAAAACTCCTTCCTGCCTGCTAGTGCAACAAGATGCTGCAAAGTATATTACACAGCGAATCAGGCCTTCAGTCGTCTTGACTTGTGCAGCTCCAGTGACTTCAGGCCTCCAAAAGCAGGCCAGTATTTGAAAGGGCTCCTCTTGACAAGTGTAAGACCCTGATCAAACTAAATATTTTAATTTTCTTAACCAGTGAGATTGAACGAACCGTGATGCATGTCCAAGACAAAATAGAATATAAAGCAATGTAAAGTAAATTAATAACAAATTGAGAAAGTAAATATGGAACACAAAATATTTTAAAACTAGGGCACAGGTTAAAAACATGATCCTAATTTCTGTTGAACTGAATGAGGCGAGTCATTACAGTGCGTGACCGATTTGTTTAAGTGTGCGGGCCCATTAAACTTTTTGCACAGCCGCGCAAATTTAAAGGGGCTTATGTGGCGGTGTGTCTGTGAGGAAACCTCTCCTCATATCTTGTATCCCACTGTGAAACCGTCTTCAGCTCCCAAATTGCACTCAGACAATGTGCTACATTTGCATATTGTGCAGGAGTCGGGGGAGGGGTCATGGGGCTGCCCCTTGTCTCTGTACTTGAAATGGCAGCCAGGCAGCAACTGTAGTGCTTCCTCAAATCCAACCTGAAGAAAAGGCAAGACATGTTGGGTGCTGAGAGGGAGAAGCATTGCCACTTTAGGTTCTACTTGGATTTTACTGAGGTAAAAGGTGATTGAAAAAGTCAAGCATTTCTCCCCTAGCAGTTACCACTGAGGACAGAAATAATACCGAGCGCTGATCTATCACCGAGCACTGAGGCCGGCCAAGGGGAGGCATCTGAAAGCTGCAGAGAGAGCAAGAAGCCAGGATGGACGACTGAGAATACTGGCTGAGATAGACAGCAAAAACTGTGACACAAGCTCAGGTAAGCGTGGTGTTTTGCAGTTCAAGTTCATCACTTTGTGACAGTATAGGTATTTTTCACTTTCCTAGGATAAGGCTGTTCCCTTTCTAGAAGTTAGAAACAGCCGTGCAGATGTATTTTCTGCGCTCCTTTGCTTGCCTGCTGAATAGGACTGATGGGAGGGGAAAAGGTGATTAAAAGAGAGCCGACATCATTGCAGGCTGGCAGATGGTGTGCTGTGCTGTGCACGCAGGTGGTTTTGTTGTTTGGCTTGTGTGTGACTTCTGGTTGAAGCTGAAAGATTTCTAAAATTTTGAAGGAAATAATCTTCGAGAAGGGGAGAAACATTTTCAACATTTTAACAGGATCTAAGGCTGTTCGCTGTGTCGTACCTGTACTTATCCTTGCTGCCACCTGCCTTCTCACTGCTGATCATCATCTTGTGTTATTATAATGATATAATGCATTGGACTTATTTACTGTGACTTCATAACATGACACATTTCCCTTCTGGTGATGTCATGCTGACATCCCGTAAAGGAAATAGACCAACAGTCAGCCCAAAAGAAGGCCCAATGCCAAGCAAAGGAAGCCCATAAACGAGGATGCTAGACAGCTCGTACAAAAGAAAGCAGGGCATCAGGAAACAACTCAACAGCAGCTGACGTAGTACTCTCCAGGTTCAGTGCAGGAGAAGCACTGGAATCAGTAAAAAGTAATGCCCCTACATGTCTGAACATACAACTTAGGAGCAGGAGTAGGCCACTGGGCCCCAAGAGCCTGCTCCACTACTCAGAAGATCATGGCTGATCCGATTGTAACCTCAACCCCACATTCCTGCCTACCAGCGATAACCTTCCAACCCCGCCTTGTTAATCTATCCAGCTCTGTCTTGAAAATATTCAAAGACTCTGTTTCCACCACCTTTCGAGGAAGAGAGTTCCAAGGACTCTCTACACTCTGGGAGAAACGCTGCTGACTTTGCCTTCCCTGTAGATGTGGAAGGACTTTAGCTGCATACCTGGTCAGCTGGCAAGCTCCACAGACCGATCGGCGCAGGCTTGGAGGGCCGAAGGGCCTGTTCCTGTGCTGTACTTTTTTTTCTTCTTTGTTCTTTGACTGCTCAAGCTGAAAGCAAAGACAAAAATACAGCAGGCCTCGATCGAAGAACTCCTCTGCGCTGTGAGCTAGTTGCTCACACGGAAACTCAGCTACAAAGACTCATGGATTGTCTCTCATGCCTGTCACGTGTTCTCCCTTGTGACTGAGTGTTTCTCGAAATTTTCCATTACCTGCCAGTTACACGACACATCTAGCGCAACCGTAGACAGCGACCTTTCTCCATTACGCCTTTGCCCCAAACTTTAGTGCGTCCCTCAGCACGTAGTCCTGGACCTTGGAATGTGCCAACTCTTTGCAATGGAAGACCAACAAGTTTCGGACAGCCAAAGAGTGTCTTTCACCGAGTGGATCCTCCGGCGGTAGTTGATGTTTGTCTCGGCGTGTGTCCCTGGGAACAGCCCCTGGAGCACAGAGTCCATACCTGTGTCACGGAACTGCTCGGGATGCACCTCGACAAGAACCACGGCCACTCTCTTCAGAGTTCTGGTGATGAGGCATTCTGCCAAATGACCCTGACGGTCTGTTCGGCGAACCGTCCGCCGGAATCCACCATCTCCTTTTCCCGCAGGGCCTCTAGGGTGATACGTGCTAACCACTGCCTGATGGACTTGCGGACAAAGGTGTTTCTCTGCATAAGTTTTTCCACACGGGGCAGGTGATACGGCACTTGGAGCGTTCCTCGGCAGGGTGGCCAGACCCATCCTTCGCAACACCAGGGACAGGTAGAACCTCAGCACGTAGTGACGCTTGGTGTTTGGGTCTACACACAGCTTGATACTGCCATACACAAAGGTGGCCATCAGGATGAGGGTGATGTTGGGCATGTTTTTTCCCCCTTCATCCAGAGTTTTTTTACATCATGTCCCTGCAAACAGGATCCACTTTTGACCTCCAGATAAAGCGGAAGATGGCTGGCGTGATCGCCACAGCGCAGGAGTGAGGAATGGGCCAGACCCGCGCCACGTACAGCAACACCGAGAGTGCCTCACACCTGATGAGCAGGTTCTTACCCGCAACGGAGAGGGAGCTTTGCTCCCACATGCCCAGTTCTTTTCTCACCATAGCTACTCGCTCCTTCCGGTTTCTAACGCATGCCCTGGTCCCTCCGAACCATATCCCCAGTAGCTTCAGGCAGTCTGACCTGCTGGAACGTTTCCCTGATGGAAACAGTTAAGGATGCCAAGCTGCACGATCCAGGATGGACTTCCTGTTTGTGTCCCGTGCATTCACAGTCAGATCCACCGAGGTCAAGCCGGTGTTCTTCTCTGACCACTGCCTCCTACTGGCGGACTGCCACTTGGAGAAGGACCTGAGGGTGGGCAGGGGGGCATGGAAGCTAAATGTGCAACTGCTGACCCCAGAGAACATTGAGGAGCTCAAGAGGGATTACAAAGGTTGGAGAACCGTGAAACCCCTCTTTGAGTCCCTGACACACTGGTGGGAAGCGATCAAGGGAAACATCAAGAGGTTTATCATCCTCAAAGGCACCCAGAAAGCTAGAAAGGAACAGAGGGAAATGTCCCGACTCCAGAAAAAGATGCAGAATCTGCTCCGGCTGCAGTCGATGGGGGTCGATGTCAAGGAGGAGCTCCAAGAGGTGAAGGGCCAGCAAGCCTCGCACTTTGCCTCGGAGGCCTCCAAGATCATCTTCCGTTCCAGAGTCCGCTCCGTGGAGCAGGATGAGACGTGCTCACGTTTCTTCTTCCAAAAGGTACACAGAGAGCGCTCTGTGATCAGCAGCCTGAAGGAAGAAGACGGCTCAGTAAAGTCATCACGGTCCGACATTCTGAGGATCAGCAAATCCTTTTATGCCGGATTGTATGACGTGAAGCCCACGGACAGCACGGCCTCCCAGTCCTTCCTGTCCTCTATCACGGAGGTCTTAGACCACAGTACGCGGGAGAGCCTGGACAAACCGCTAACTCCTGACGAACTGACTAAGGCCCTCGAGTCCTTCGAGAAGAGTAAAACCCCCGGAAGCGACGGCTTGCCGACGGAGTTGTATTCGGCTCTGTGGGACTTGATCGGCCCAGACCTGCTAGGAGTGTACGAGAGTATGCTCCTGGCCGGTAGTATGTCAGAATCCATGAGGAAAGGCATCATCACCCTCATCTACAAGCACAAGGGGGAAAGGGAGGAAATTAGAAATTGGCGACCCATTTCACTGTTGAATGTGGACTATAAGATTCTGTCCAAGGTCATCGCCAACCGGGTCAAATCCGCTCTGGAATTGGTGATTCACCCTGACCAGGCCTGCTCTGTGCCAGGCAGGAAGATCTCTGACAGCCTGGCGCTGCTCAGGGATACGATTGCCTATGTACAGGACAGGGGGGTGGATACCTGCCTCATCAGCTTGGATCAGGAGAAGGCCTTTGACAGAATATCGCACACCTACATGGGGGATGTGCTCTCCAAAATGGGCTTTGGGGAGGGAAATCGAAATTGGATCCAACTGCTCTACACTAACATCAGTAGCGCAGTCTCAATCAATGGGTGGGAAACAGATAGCTTTCCGATTAAATCTGGAGTCAGGCAGGGCTGCCCTCTCTCGCCTGTCCTTTTCGTGTGCTGCATAGAACCCTTTGCCGAGTCCATCAGGAAGGATCCGGGCATAAGAGGAGTGACGATCCCAGGCAGTGGAGGCACTCAGGTAAAAGCCTCCCTGTACATGGACGACGTCGCCGTCTTCTGCTCGGATCCGCTGTCGGTGCGCAGACTGATGCACATCTGCGACCAGTTCGAACTGGCCTCGGGAGCCAAGGTAAATCGTGGGAAGAGCGAGGCCATGTTCTTTGGGAACTGGGCTGACCGATCCTTTGTCCCCTTCACTGTCAGGGCTGACGGCCTGAAGGTGCTGGGGATATGGCTCGGAGGGACCGGGGCATGCGTTAGAAACTGGAAGGATCGAGTGGCTATGGTGAAAAGGAAACTGGGCATGTGGGAGCGACGCTCCCTCTCCATTGCGGGTAAGAACCTGGTCATCAGGTGTGAGGTACTCTCGCTGTTGCTGTACGTGGCGCAGGTCTGGCCCATTCCAGACTCCTGCGCGATGGCGATCACTCGAGCCATCTTCCGCTTTATCTGGAGGTCGAAAATGGATCGTGTCCGCAGGGACGCGATGTACAAGCCTCTAGATAAAGGGGGAAAAAACGTGCCCAACATCGCCCTCATACTGATGGCCACCTTTGTGTGTGGCTGCATCAAGCGGTGCATAGACCCTCAGTACGCAAACACCAAGTGTCACTACGTGCTGAGGTTCTACCTGTCCCCGGTGTTGCGAAGGATGGGTCTGGCCACGCTGCCGCGGAACGCTCCAAGTAGTTGGACCGTGCCGTACCACCTGTCCCTGGTGGAAAAATTTATGCAGGAAAACACCTTTGACCACAAGTCCATCAGGCAGTGGTCAGCACGTAACGTCCTAGAGGCCCTGAGGGATAAGGAGAGGGTGGACCCGGTGGGATGGTTCCCCGAGCAGACTGTCAAAGTCATTTGGCAGAATGCCTCATCGCCAGAACTTTCCAACAAGCACCAAGACGTAGCTTGGCTGGTGGTGAGAAAGGCCTTCCCCGTCAGATCCTTCCTACACGCCAGGAAGCTCACCCCCTCTGCACGTTGCCCTCGAGGTGGCTGTGGTGGGGAAGAGACCGTTGTTCACCTCCTTGTGGATTGTGCCTTTGCAAAGAAAGTCTGGAGAGAGATGCAGTGGTTGCTGTCGAGGTTCATCCCGAGCAGCTCTGTGACACAGGACTCTGTGCTCTACGGGCTGTTCCCAGGGACACACACCAGGACAAACATCAACTGCAGCTGGAGGATCATCAACTCGGTGAAAGAGGCGCTTTGGTCTGCCCGAAACTTGTTGGTCTTCCAGCACAAAGAGTTGTCACCGACCGATTGTTGCGGACTGGCACAATCCAAAGTCCAGGACTACGTGCTGAGGGACGCACTAAAGCTTGGGGCAGCTGCCGCAAAGGCGCAATGGGGAAGGGTCGCTGTCTAAGACCTTTCTACCACAGCGCACCGAGAGACTGGGAACTGTTTAGAGCCCCTCGGGCTGTACAGATCAAAATGAAAGGCTGTAAATGATTGTAATATTGTTTGTACTGATGCACCTGGTGATACATTTTGTAAAAGTTTAACCTGGATTGTACCCTTGTAATGTTGTTTTTGAAATGGTTTTGAATGTGATTGAAGATATTTTATGAATAAAGTGTATTTTTACAAAAAAAAAAAAAAATCTGTTCTTATCAGTTTAATATCTGATACGTCCCTTATCTGGGGAACATATATTAAATTGATTTTTGGAGCAGGGAGATGGAATAGGGGCTTGCTCCGTCCACTCCACGCATCGACCCGGTATTGCAGTATCTCTGGGAACGGTGCACCCTCCCCTTTCCAGGGGATTTTCAATGCTAAAAATAGTTTTCTTACAAACATCTGCTTTCTTTACTTCTCAACATGTACATGTTCCAAAATCCAACTTTCTTTCTTTCTCTCTCTCTCTCTCTCTCTCTCTCACTCACTCACCCGCAGCAGCTACACACAAAAAACACGCACTCTCACCCAACACTCGCCGGCAGGGCCGGCAGCAGATTGGACGCTACGTCCAGATCCCTGATGGAAACAGTTAAGGATGCCAAGCTGCACGACGTCTTCAGCAACCCTGCAGACGGAGCGCAGCGTAGATACACCTGGTCGCGGCCAGACGGGTCCATTCGTTCCAGGATAGACTTCCTGTTTGTGTCCCGTGCATTCACAGTCAGATCCACCGAGGTCAAGCCGGTGTTCTTCTCTGACCACTGCCTCCTACTGGCGGACTGCCACTTGGAGAAGGACCTGAGGGTGGGCAGGGGGGCATGGAAGCTAAATGTGCAACTGCTGACCCCAGAGAACATTGAGGAGCTCAAGAGGGATTACAAAGGTTGGAGAACCGTGAAACCCCTCTTTGAGTCCCTGACACACTGGTGGGAAGCGATCAAGGGAAGCATCAAGAGGTTTTTCATCCTCAAAGGCACCCAGAAAGCTAGAAAGGAACAGAGGGAAATGTCCCGACTCCAGAAAAAGATGCAGAATCTGCTCCGGCTGCAGTCGATGGGGGTCGTTGTCAAGGAGGAGCTCCAAGAGGTAAAGGGCCAGCAAGCCTCGCACTTTGCCTCGGAGGCCTCCAAGATCATCTTCCGTTCCAGAGTCCGCTCCGTGGAGCAGGATGAGACGTGCTCACGTTTCTTCTTCCAAAAGGTACACAGAGAGCGCTCTGTGATCAGCAGCCTGAAGGAAGAAGACGGCTCAGTAAAGTCATCACGGTCCGACATTCTGAGGATCAGCAAATCCTTTTATGCCGGACTGTATGACGTGAAGCCCACGGACAGCACGGCCTCCCAGTCCTTCCTGTCCTCTATCACGGAGGTCTTAGACCACAGTACGCGGGAGAGCCTGGACAAACCGCTAACTCCTGACGAACTGACTAAGGCCCTCGAGTCCTTCGAGAAGAGTAAAACCCCCGGAAGCGACGACTTGCCGGCGGAGTTGTATTCGGCTCTGTGGGACTTGATCGGCCCAGCCCTGCTAGGGGTGTACGAGAGTATGCTCCTGGCCGGTAGTATGTCAGAATCCATGAGGAAAGGCATCATCACCCTCATCTACAAGCACAAGGGGGAAAGGGAGGAAATTAGAAATTGGCGACCCATTTCACTGTTGAATGTGGACTATAAGATTCTGTCCAAGGTCATCGCCAACCGGGTCAAATCCGCTCTGGAATTGGTGATTCACCCTGACCAGACCTGCTCTGTGCCAGGCAGGAAGATCTCTGACAGCCTGGCGCTGCTCAGGGATACGATTGCCTACGTACAGGACAGGGGTGTGGATACCTGCCTCATCAGCTTGGATCAGGAGAAGGCCTTTGACAGAATATCGCACACCTACATGGGGGATGTGCTCTCCAAAATGGGCTTTGGGGAGGGAATTCGAAATTGGATCCAACTGCTCTACACTAACATCAGTAGCGCAGTCTCAATCAATGGGTGGGAAACAGATAGCTTTCCGATTAAATCTGGAGTCAGGCAGGGCTGTCCTCTCTCGCCTGTCCTTTTCGTGTGTTGCATAGAACCCTTTGCCGAGTCCATCAGGAAGGATCCGGGCATAAGAGGAGTGACGATCCCAGGCAGTGGAGGCACTCAGGTAAAAGCCTCCCTGTACATGGACGACGTCGCCGTCTTCTGCTCGGATCCGCTGTCGGTGCGCAGACTGATGCACATCTGCGACCAGTTCGAACTGGCCTCGGGAGCCAAGGTAAATCGTGGGAAGAGCGAGGCCATGTTCTTTGGGAACTGGGCTGACCGATCCTTTGTCCCCTTCACTGTCAGGGCTGACGGCCTGAAGGTGCTGGGGATATGGTTCGGAGGGACCGGGGCATGCGTTAGAAACTGGAAGGAGCGAGTGGCTATTGTGAAGAGGAAACTGGGCATGTGGAAGCGATGCTCCCTCTCCATTGCGGGTAAGAACCTGGTCATCAGGTGTGAGGTACTCTCGCTGTTGCTGTACGTGGCGCAGGTCTGGCCCATTCCAGACTCCTGCGCGACGGCGATCACTCGAGCCATCTTCCGCTTTATCTGGAGGTCGAAAATGGATCGTGTCCGCAGGGACGCGATGTACAAGCCTCTAGATAAAGGGGGAAAAAACGTGCCCAACATCGCCCTCATACTGATGGCCACCTTTGTGTGCGGCTGCATCAAGCGGTGCGTAGACCCTCAGTACGCAAACACCAAGTGTCACTACGTGCTGAGGTTCTACCTGTCCCCGGTGTTGCGAAGGATGGGTCTGGCCACGCTGCCGCGGAACGCTCCAAGTAGTTGGACCGTGCCGTACCACCTGTCCCTGGTGGAAAAATTGATGCAGAAAAACACCTTTGACCACAAGTCCATCAGGCAGTGGTCAGCACGTAACGTCCTAGAGGCCCTGAGGGATAAGGAGAGGGTGGACCCTGTGGGATGGTTCCCCGAGCAGACTGTCAAAGTCATTTGGCAGAATGCCTCATCGCCAGAACTTTCCAACAAGCACCAAGACGTAGCTTGGCTGGTGGTGAGAAAGGCCCTCCCCGTCAGATCCTTCCTACACGCCAGGAAGCTCACCCCCTCTGCACGTTGCCCTCGAGGTGGCTGTGGTGGGGAAGAGACCGTTGTCCACCTCCTTGTGGATTGTGCCTTTGCAAAGAAAGTCTGGAGAGAGATGCAGTGGTTGCTGTCGAGGTTCATCCCGAGCAGTTCTGTGACACAGGACTCTGTGCTCTACGGGCTGTTCCCAGGGACACACACCGAGACAAACATCGACTGCAGCTGGAGGATCATCAACTCGGTGAAAGAGGCGCTTTGGTCTGCCCGAAACTTGTTGGTCTTCCAGCACAAAGAGTTGTCCCCGACCGATTGTTGCGGACTGGCACAATCCAAAGTCCAGGACTACGTGCTGAGGGACGCACTAAAGCTTGGGGCAGCTGCCGCAAAGGCGCAATGGGGAAGGGTCGCTGTCTAAGACCTTTCTACCACAGCGCACCGAGAGACTGGGAACTGTTTAGAGCCCCTCGGGCTGTACAGATCAAAATGAAAGGCTGTAAATGATTGTAATATTGTTTGTACTGATGCACCTGGTGATACATTTTGTAAAAGTTTAACCTGGATTGTACCCTTGTAATGTTGTTATTGAAATGGTTTGGAATGTGATTGAAGATATTTTATGAATAAAGTATATTTTTACAAAAAAAAAAAAAAAAATCTGTTCTTATCAGTTTAAGACCTTTCTACCACAGCGCACCGAGAGACTGGGAACTGTTTAGAGCCCCTCGGGCTGTACAGATCAAAATGAAAGGCTGTAAATGATTGTAATATTGTTTGTACTGATGCACCTGGTGATACATTTTGTAAAAGTTTAACCTGGATTGTACCCTTGTAATGTTGTTATTGAAATGGTTTGGAATGTGATTGAAGATATTTTATGAATAAAGTATATTTTTACAAAAAAAAAAAAAAAAAAAATCTGTTCTTATCAGTTTAATATCTGATACGTCCTTTATCTGGGGACCATATATTAAATTGATTTTTTGAGCAGGGAGATGGAATAGGGGCTTGCTCCGTCCACTCCACGCATCGACCCGGTATTGCAGTATCTCTGGGAACGGTGCACCCTCCCCTTTCCAGGGGATTTTCAATGCTAAAAATAGCTTTCTTACAAACATCTGCTTTCTTTACTTTTCAACATGTACATGTTCCAAAACCCAACTTTCTTTCTTTCTCTCTCTCTCTCTCTCTCTCACTCACTCACCCGCAGCAGCTACACACAAAAAACATGCACGCTCACCCAACACTCACAGACAGCACTCTCATCTCACAAACACTCTACCTCACTCATATAAAAACATCTTTCACTTGCAAATACACCTCTCAAACACTCTCTCAGCTGCACCTTTCGCCTCACAACATTTTAAACCAGCTCTCTGCTGCCGCTGCCGCTGCTGCTGATACAGCAACAATCAAAACTCACACCTCAAACCTCACACACTTTACACAGCTACTCCGAAACCTCTACATCCACATTCACACAATCCTTACATTGCACAAGGAGCCCATTCCCCCCGTCGTGCCTGCACCAGTTCTCCCAATGAACATTCCACCTCGTGCCTTTCTCCTGCCTTCTCCACGTAACCCGGCACATGCTTTCTTTTCAAATAATCATCTCATTCCCTCTTCAATTGAACCTGCCTCCGCCGCGCTATCAGGCGGTGCATTCCAGACCCTGGCCACTCGCTGCTCCTGTCACTTTTGCTTCTTTTGCCAGTTACTTTAAACCTGTGCCCTCTCCTTCTCGATCCTTTCCCCGGTGCAAACAGTTTCTCCCTATCTACTCTCTCCCGACCCCTCATGATTTTCAATACCTCTATCAAGTCTCCTCTCGGACTTCTTTTCCCCAAGGAATACATTCCCAGCTTCCCCAATCTTACTTCATAACTCAACTTCCTCGCCCCTGGAACCAAACTCGTAAACCTCTTCTGCACTCTCTCCAATGCCTTCACTACCTTCCTAAAATGCAAGTCAAATTGCAATCCGTCAGAGTCGGCATGGCTTTACGAAGAGTGAATCGTGTTTGACTAATTTGCTGGAGTTCTTTGAAGATGTGACAAGCAAAGTGGATAATGGGGATCCTGTAGATGTAGCATGTCTGGACTTCCAGAAGGCATTTGATAAGGTGCCGCACAAAAGATTAATACACAAGATAAGATCACACGCAGCTAAGGGTAATATATTAGCTTGGCTAGAGGATTGGCTAACCAACAGAAAGCAGAGAGTCAGGATTAATGGGTCTTTTGTGGATGGCAAGCTGTAACTAGTGGGGTGCCACAGGGTTCGGTCCTTTGGCCCCAACTATTTACTTGGATTCAGGGGTAGAAGGTACTATAGCTAACTTTGCAGATGACACCAAAATAGGTGGGAAAGTAAGTTGCAATGAAGAAATAAGAAATTTACAAATGGATTTGGACAGGTTAGGTGAATGGGCCAAAATTTGGCAGATGGAGTTTAACGTGGATAAGTGTGAGGTTATCCATTTTGGTCAGAAGAATAAAAAGGTGACTTATTATTTAAATGGAGAGAAACTTCAGAAATGCTTCAGCACAGAGGGATCTGGGTGTCCTCGCGCATGAATCGCTGTAAGCTAGTATGCAGGTACAGCAGGTAACAAGGAAGGCAAATGGAATCGCTTCTCGGCCTTTTGGCAAAGATCAAGTGTAGTCGTGAAGCAATGGCTATAACCAGTCGAGCCCCATATCATGGGGTACGTAACACCGTTCGGGTGACGGTGAAGGACAGCGAAGCTTTCTTTACTTTCCAACATGTACATGTTTCAAAACCCAATTGGATCCAACTGCTGTACACTAACAGCGCAGTCTCAATCAATGGCTGGGAATCAGATAGCTTTCCGATTAAATCTGGAGTCAGGCAGGGCTTCCCTCTCTCCCCTGTCCTGTTTGTGAGTTGCATACAACCCTTTGCTGTGTCCATCAGGAAGGATCCGGGCATATGAGGAGTCCCAATCCCAGGCAGTGGAGGCACTCAGGTCAACGCCTCCCTGTACATGGACGATGTCGCTGTCTTCTGCTCGGATCCGCTGTCGGTGCGCAGACTGATCCAGGTCTGCGACCAGTTCGATCTGGCCTCGGGAGCCAAAGTAAATCGTGGGAAGAGCGAGGCCATGTTCTTTGGGAACTGGGCTGACCGATCCTTTGTCCCCTTCACCGTCAGGGCTGTCGGCCTGAAGGTGCTGGGGATATGGTTCAGAGGGACCGAGGCATGTGTTAGAAACTTGAAAGAGCGAGTATCAATAGTGGAAAGAAAAGTGGGCATGTGGGAGCGACGCTCCCTCTCATTTGCGGGTAAGAACCTGGTCATCAGGTGTGAGGCACTCTCGCTGTTCCTGTACGTGGCGCACGTCTGGCCCATTCCAGACTCTTGCGCGATGGCGATCACCCGAGCCATCTTTAGCTTTATCTGGAGGTCGAAAATGGATCGTGTCCGCAGGAACGTGATGTACAAGCCTCTGGATAAAGGGGGAGAATACGTTCCCAACATGCCCTCAAACTGTGTGCGGCTGCATCACGCTGTGCGTAGACCCTTGGTACGCAAACACCAAGTGTAACTATGTGTTGAGGTTCTACTTGTCCTCAGTGTTGCGAAGGATGGGTCTGGCCACGCTGCCGCGGAACGCTCCAAGTAGTTGGACCGTGCCGTACCACCCGTCCCTGGTGGAAAAATGTATGCAGAGAAACACCTTTGACCACAAGTCCATCAGGCAGTGGTCGGCACATATCGTCTTAGAGGCCCTGCGGGAAAAAGAAAGGGAGAATCCTGTCGGATGGTTCTCCAGCAGACTGTGAAAGTCATTTGGCAAAATGCCTCATCGCCAGAACTTTCCAACAAGCACCAAGACGTAGCTTGGCTGGTGGTGAGAAACGCCCTCCCGGTCAGATCCTTCCTACACGCCAGGAGTCTCACCCCCTCTGCATGTTGCCCTCGAGGTGGCTGTGTTGGGCACGAGACCGTTGTTCACCTCCTTATGGATTGTGCCTTTGCAAAGAAGGTCTGGAGAGAGATGCAGTGGTTTCTGTCGAGGTTCATCCCGATCAGTTCTGTGACACAGGACTCTGTGCTCTGCTGGCTGTTCCCAGGGACACACACCGAGAGGAACATCAACTGCAGCTGGAGGATCATCAACTCGGTGAAAGAGGCGCTTTGGTCTGCCCGAAACTTGTTGGTCTTCCAGCGCAAAGAGTTGTCCCCGACTGAGTGTTGCAGACTGGCACATTCCAAAGTCCAGGACTATGTGCTGAGGGACGCACTAAAGCTTGGGGCAGCCGCCGCAAAGGCACAATGGGGAAGGGTCGCTGTCTAAGACCTTTTGTGCTACAGCGCACCGAGAGACTGGGAACTGTTTAGAGCCCCTCGGGCTGTACAGCTCAAAATGAAAGGCTGTAAATGATTGTAATATTGTTTGTACTGATGCACCTGGTGATACATTTTGTAAAAGTTTAACCTGGATTGTACCCTTGTAATGGTGTTTTTGAAATGGTTTGGAATGTGATTGAAGATATTTTATGAATAAAGTATATTTTTGCAAAAAAAATCTCTCTCCAGACCTTCTTTGCAAAGGCACAATCCACAAGGATGTGAACAACGATCTTGTCCCCACCACAGCCACCTCGAGGGCAACATGCAGAGGGGGTGAGACTCCAGGCGTGTTGCGGATTCCCTCCCCAAATCCCATTTTGGAGAGCACATCCACCATGTTTGTCCAGACTCTCCCATGTACTGTTATCAAAGCCCTTTGTAATGGTGGACAGGAAGGACTGGGACTCCGTACTGTCTGTGGGCATCACATCATACAATCCGACATAAAAGGATTTGCTGATCCTCAAAATGTCGGACTGCGATGACTTTACTGAGCTGTCTTCTCCCTTCAGGCTGCTGATCACAGAGCTCTCTCTGTGTACCTTTTGGAAGAAGAAACGTGAGCACGTCTCATCCTGCTCCACGGAGCGGACTCTGGACCGGAAGATCATCTAGAGAGGCCTCCGAGGCAAAGAGCGAGGCTTGCTGGCTCTTCACCTCTTGGAGTTCCTCCTTGATATCGACCCCCATCGACTGCAGCCGGAGCAGGTTTTTCTGGATAAAAGCAAAAAACTGCGGACGCTGGATATCCAAAACTAAAACAAAAAGACCGGAAAAACTCAGCAGTTCTGGCAGCATCTGCGGAGAGGGACACAGTTAACGTTTCAAGTCCGAATGACCCTTCAACAGAGAAGTTCTGTTAACGGGTCATTCGGACTCGAAACATTAACTGTGTCCCTCTCCGCAGATGCTGTCAGACCTGCTGTGTTTTTCCAGGTATTTTTGTTTTTGTTCAGGTTTTTCTGGAGACGGGAAACGTTCCCCCAGCCTCTCCCTCTCTCTCTTGCCTTCTGAATACCTTTGAGGGTGAAAACCTCTTCATGTTACTAACAAAAACACATGAACATATGAATTAGCAACAGGAGTCGGCCTCTCAGCCTTTCAAGCCCACTTCGCCACTCAATAAGCTCCCGGCTGATCTGATCGTAACCTCATTTCCACATTACCCCCTACCCTCGATAACCTTTCATCCACTTACTTCTCAATAATTAAAAATATGCAACGATTCTGCTTCCATCGCCTGTTGAGGAAGAGAATTCCAAAGTTTCACGACTCTCTGAGAGAAAAGAATTTCCCCTCACCTCTGTCTTAAACAGTGGCCCCAAATACAAGATTCTCCCACAAGAGGAAACATCCTCTCCACATCCACCCTCTCAAGGCCCCTCAGCTTCTTGTATGTTTTAATCAGGTCGCCTCTTACTCTTCTGAACTACAGCAGATACAGGCCTAGCCTGTCCAATCCTTCCTCATAAGGCAATCCGCCCAATCCAGGTACTAGTTGGGTAAACCGTATCTGAATGGCTTCCAACGCATTGACATTCTTCCTCAAATAAGGAGACCAATAGTGTACACAGTGCTCCAGATGGGGTCACACCAATGCCCTGAATAACTGAAGCATCAGCTCTCTACTTTTCTATTCAACAGTGAGGCCCGAGTGCGCAGGCGCAACTGTTGCTGACGCCTTTCCAGTCAGCGGAAGGAGTTACAGTATTTTCAGTGGTAGCAATAGAATCAACATCAGTGCTGCCTCTATTAAATAGCTCAAGGAACGCTGCTTATGGAAAACAAAGAAAAGATTGCTTTCTATTATTCTGCCTGGTGCGTTGGTTTATTTTAGATTTTACTTTTCTGATTGTGCAATTTAATTAACGGTAATTAATGTTCAGTTCAGGGATCTGTCACCTGCAACATTAAATGACATTTGATTTTGTGTTATTGGCCTGAGTTTGCTTCATTTGTTCTGCAGGTGCAGTGTAGGCCAATGTTTAATGATGCACCGAAATATCGCGAGAGTGCGCGTTGACGTTGGGACGCTCGGCTGATGTCAACATGTGTCATTTCAGGCTCGAGTGAATGGGACACGCGCCCGCCCGCCAAGCGAAAAATTCTGCCCATTGAGTTCAGTCTTTAGCCTGATTTGGGCAGTGAAAGAAGTTGTTTTGGACAATGGAGCCCCAAATACTGGAAAACCGTTCAAACAAAAGCACCATTCACTTGCAAATACACCTCTCCACCACACTCTCTCTCTCTCTCTCTCTCTCTCCCTCACTCCACTGCAGCTTTTACCTCACAACATTTTAAACCAGTTCTCTGCTGCCGCTGCTGATACCGCTCTTAAAAGTACAGCAAGCTCCCAGCTCAAAGCTCATAGACTTTACACAGCTGCTGACAAGCATCTAAATTCACGATCACACAATTGTTACGGTGCATAAGCAGGCCAATCGGCCCATCGTGTCTGTACTGGCTCTCTGAATGAGCATCTCAATACCGAGTGTCATTCTCCTACCTTCTCCCAGTAACCCTACAGATTGTTTCTTTTCAACTAATTATCTAATTCCCTCTTGAATGCTTTGATTGAACCACACTCTCAGTCAGTGCGTTCTGGACCCTAGCCACTCTGTGTGAAAAAGCTTTCTCTCAAATCGTTTTTGCTTCTTCTGCCAGTTGCTTTAAATCAGAGCCCCTCGGGCTGTCCAGCTCACAATGCATTGAATGCATTGAATGCTAATTGTATTATAATTGTATTGAAGCACCTCAGAGAGCAACTTGATGGATGTTGATAACTCCAACCCCATTGTCTGATTGTCTGTAATGACCAGATTGAAATGATTGTAATATTCATTGATCGTATTGATGCACCTGGTGATCCATGTGTAAAAGTTGGAGCTGACTGTACTTTTTGTGATGGTGAATTTGAAATATTTTGGAATGTTCTTCCAGATATTTTATGAATAAAGTATATTTTTCACAAAAAACGTTTCAGTTCTTCAAAAGAATCCCACCTCAGCAGCACCCCTCCCCTAGCCATGAGGTGGAACCTGGTGGGGGATGGGGGCAACAGCTAAAGCGAGACAAGACCTGTTGGAGTGGATGGCTCCCTTACATGTGCAAATCAGGACCCAGACGCTTCATGTGGGGCCGACAGTAAACTATTAAAAAAAGCTTTACTGCCGGACATTCGGAAAACAATCTCAAAATTACAGAAGCTGCAACATGACACAGCTCAGCCCAATTGAGGCCGTGCAATACAATGAGACAAATTATCAACTTTTGCCGTCACACCATTATTTCCTTCACAATCACTTGAGATTCCATTTTTACAATGTTTATCCGTCCTTCTCCAAGGTTATTTTCTACAACATTTTAGGAATTTTTCAACCTCAACCTGCATTTGAATGCAAGGCAAACTTGGGAACAAAATCACTTGTGAGCACAGAACAATATCTGCCAGGTTGCACCAATTTCCTCTCACTTTACTTTTAATCATCTCCCCATCATTTCATGAAGCCCCTGTGCGACAGGCAAGGTGAGTGGGAAGGGGCAGCAGAAAAGAACAACCGTGCAGATTGAGCAACTTGCAGAAAGGAAAAGGCTTGTTCTAGGAAAGTGAAAATTATCTGCGCTGTAAATACATCTTGCACAACATTTTGAACTTGATCTTCAAACTAGCATGCTTACCTGAGTGTCTTTGCTGCTCAATTCTCCCAGATCTCAGCTTTCCTCTTTTCAATTGAATTTGTCTTGGTCTCTTGTGCTTAGCACAGTTTTCAGGTTCCTCCTGGCAATGCACTGGGCTGGTCAATTCTTGTGAGTGCTCCGTGATAGATCAACACTCGGTATTTCTGTCCTCAGCAGTGGCTGCTCACCTTTGATTGTTTCAATCAAGGCTTGTATCAGTAACATCCATGCGGAAATTAAAATGCCGCTACACTCTTCGCTCACTGCTATATTATTGCACCCAGCGTGGGACTCGAACTCACGACCCTGAAATTAAGTGTCTCATGCTCTACCGACTGAGCTAGCTCTTCGCTCACTGCTCCTAGTCTGGTCTTTTCCTCACACTGAATTTGAATAAACATTCCAGGCTGCTGAATCGATCAGATATCAGGGACAGAGAGAAGCCCAACACCTTGACTCCTCCCCTCAGCCCAGTAAACAACAGTCACTGTACTTGATTTGCTGTTGATCTCTAAGCTTGTGAAAAAGTACATTTTGTTTCATAAAATGTGTAAAGCTACATTCCAGAACAGTTCAAATTTAACACATCAGTTTCATTCCATACAGGGTGCCTCACTACACTTAGAGTTACAGGTTACATTACAGCATTCATTTCATGTTAAACATACAGCCCGAGGGGTTTTACACAGCTTCCAGCAAGACTTGGCTTGGCCGGTGGTGAGAAAGGCTCTTCCAGTCTTTTTTTCATTCATTTACACAGGACGTGGGTATCACTGGCTAGACCAGCATTTATTGCCCATCCCTAATTGCCCTTGAGAAGGTGGTGCTGAGCTGCCTTCTTGAACCGCTGCAGTCCATGTGCTGTGGATACACCCACATTGTGTTAGGGAGCGCTTCCAGGATTTGGATCCAGCGACAGTGAAGGAACGGTGACATATTTCCAAGCCAGGATGGTGAGTGGATTGGAGGGGAATCTGTAGGTGGGGGTGTTCCCATGTGTCCGTTGTCCTTGTCCTTCAGATGGTAGTGGTCGTGGGTTTGCAAGGTGCTGCCTAAGAAACTTTGGGGAGTTCCTGCTGTGCATCTAGCAGAAGGTACACACTGGTGCCGCTGTGCGTTTGTGGTGTTGGGAGTGAACGTTTGTGGATGGGGTGCCAATTAAGCGGGCTGCTTTGTCCTGGATGGTGTCAAACTTCTGGAGTGTTGTTGGAGCGGCACTCACCCAGGCAATTGAAGAGTATTCCATCACACTCCTGACTTATGCCTTGTAGGTAGTGGACAGACTTTGGGGAGTCAGAAGGTGAGTTACTCGGCGCAGGATTTCTGGCCTCTGACCTGCTCTTGCAGCCACAGTATTGAGATGGTAGTCCAGTTCATTTTCTGGTCAATGGTAACCCCCAGCACATTGATAGTGGGTGATTCAGCGATGGCAATGCCATTGAATGTCAAGGGGTGATGGTTAGATTCTCTCTTGTTGGAGGTGGTAATTTCTTGGCACTTATGTGGCGTAAATGTTACTAGCCACTTGTCAGCCCAAGCCTGGATATTGTCCAGGTCTTGCTGCATTTGGACATGGGCTGCTTCAGTAACTGAGGAGACACGAACGGTCCTGAACATTGTGAAATCATCAGCGAACGTCCCCGCTTCTGACCTTTTGATGGACGGAAGGTCATTGATGAAGCAGCTGAAGATGGTTGAGCTGAGGATACTACCCTGAGGAACTCCTGCACTGTTGTCCTGGAACTGAGATGATTGACCTCCAACAACCACAACCATCTTCCCTAGTGCTGGGTATGACTCCAACCAGCGGAGAGCTTCCCCCCATTTCCCATCGTCTCCAGATTTGATCGGGCTCCTTGATTCCACACTCGGTCAAATGCTGTCTTGATATCAAGGTCAGTCACTCTCACGTCACCTCAGGAGTTCAGCTTTTTTGTCCATGCTCGAACCAAGGCTGTAATGAGGCCAGGAGCTGAGTGACCCTGGCCAAACCCAAACCTGTCAGTGAGCAGGTTATTGCTAAGCAATGGCCGCTTGATTGCGCAGTTGATGACCCCCTTCCATGACTTTACTGATGAACGAGAGTAGAGTGATGGGGCGGTAACTGGCTGGGTTGCGTTTGCCCTGATTTGTCTGTACAAGACATACCTGGGCAATTTTCCACATTGACGGGTAGATGCCAGTGTGGTAGCTGTACTAGAACAGCTTGGCTAGGGGCACGGCATGTTCCGGAGCACAAGTTTCAGTACCATTACCGCAATATTGTCAGGGCCCATAGCCTTTGCAGTATCCAGTGTCTTCAGCCATTTCTTGATATCAAGTGGAGTGAATCGCTTTGGCTGAAAACTGGCATCTGTGATGCTGAGGACCTCAGAAGGAGGTCGAGATGGATCATCCACTCGGCATTTCTGGCTGAAGATTATTGCAAGTGCTTCAGCCTTATCTTTTACACTGATGTGCTCCGCTCCACACTTGGTCAAATGCTGTCTTGATATCAAGGTCAGTCACTTGACTCTGTCTGTCATTTGCTGCTTATGCTGTTTGGCTCGCAAGTCGTCCTGTGATGTAGCTTCACCAGGTTGATACCTCATTTTTAGGTATGCCTGGAGCTGCTCCTGACATGCCCCCCTGCACTCTTCAATGAACCTGGGTTGAACCCCTGGCTTGATGGTAATGGCAGAGCAGGGAACTTGCCGGTTTATGAGGTTAGAGATTGTTTCGAGTACAATTCTACTGCTGCTGATGGCCCACAGAGCCTCATGGATGCAGTCTTGAGTTGCTAGGTCTGTTTGAAATCCATCCCATTTAGCACAGTGGTAGTGCTACACAACACAATAGAGGGTATCCTCAATGTGAAGATGGGACTTTGTCTCAACAAGGACCGTGTGGTGCTCACTCCTACTGATACTGTCATGGACAGATGCTTCTGCAGCAGGTAGGTTGGTGAGGATGAGGTCAAGTATGCTTTCCCCTCTTGTTGGTTCCCTCACCACCTGCCACAGACCCAGTCTAGCAGCTATGTCCTTTAGGACTCGGCCAGCTCGGTCAGTAGTGGTGCTACCGAGCCAGTCTTGGCGAAATGGACATTGCCGTCTCCTACCCAGAGTAAAGGGCACAGCAAACGATGACCCTCAGCCACCAGTCACCTCAACGGCAAGGCTGCACTTGCCCCCCACTCCCCCTCACCCACAAAAGTCGCCTCCGAGGCAGGGCAGCACATACCCCCGACCCCCCCTGTGCCCCTGAAGCCTGGAAAGCAACAGGCAACCCCAGTGAGCTGTTCACTCACCTCCAGTTTACCCAAAGTGCAGCCGCCAAGTGCACGTCACCTCTGTGCTGTTGTGAAACACGTCAGCGTGCTTTCCCGCTGACGTGGACGGATGATCCAGCGGGGGTGCAAGAGCCTGGCGGGATGGCCTGATAATGATATGCTGGTGTATTACAATGAGGTTCCCGATGACCGATGGTGGGAAACGCGGCCTGTCGTTGGCGGGCTGAGCGGACAATCACAACCTGCCTTCCCACCATCGTGAAACCGATCGCGCCACCTATCATGCCCACCACCAGCGGGCACGGAAAATTCAGGGACAAATGCGGGTTAATTAAGAAGAGCCAGCATGGATTTCTTAAGGGAAAATGGCGTTTCCCTAACTTGCTGAAATTTTCTGAAGAGGTAACAGAGAGGGTTGGTGAAGGTGATGCTGTTGATGTGGTGTACATGGACTTCCAAAAGGCATTTGATACAGTGCCACACAGACTTGTGAGAAAAGTTATATCTCATGGAATAAAACAGACAGTAGCAATGTGGATAGAAAATTGACTGAGTGACAAGAAACAGAGAGTAATAGTTAATGGATGATTTTAGGGCTGGAGGCGGGTTTGTAGTGGAGTTCCCCAGGGGTCAGTATTGGACCCTTGCTTTTCCTGATATATATGAATGGTTTAGACCTTAGAGTAGAGGAAAATTTTTCAAAATTTGCAGACGATACAAAACTTGGAAGCAACTGTGAACCGTGAAGAGGGCAGTGGAGAACTTGAAAAGGACACAGACTAGTTGGTCGAATGGGCGGATATGTGGCAGATGAAGTTCAGTGTGGAGAAATATGAGCTGATGCATTTTGGTAGGAAGAACATAGAGAGACAGCACAAAATAAAGGGGGCGTCGACACAGATGGACCTGGGTGTGTATTTGCATAAGTCATTAAAGGTGGCAGGACAAGTTGAGAGAGCAGTTAACACAGCATTCAGTATCCTAGGCTTTATTAATAGGGGCTTGTATAAGACACGAGTTAGACCACAGCTGGAGTACTGCGTACAGTTCTGGGCACCACATTTTAGGGAGGATGTGAAGGCATTGGAGAGAGTGCCGAAGAGGGATGTGGAAGATCAGTTACGGAGTAAGATTGGAGACGTTGAGACTGTTTTCCTGAGAGAAAAGAAGGCTGAGAAGAGAGTTGATAGAGGTATTGAAAGTCATGAGAGGTCTGGAGAGAGTAGATAGGGAGAAATTGTCCCCACTTGTGAAATGATCGAAAATGAGGGGATACAGATTTAAAGCAACGGGTCAAAGAAGCAGAAGTGACATAAGAGAAACTGATTTCACACCGTGAGTGGCTAGGGTCCGGAATGCACTGACTGAGAGTGTGGTTCAATCAAAGCATTCAAGAGGGAATTAGATAATTAGTTGAAAAGAAACAATCTGTAGGGTTATTGGGTGAGGGCAGGAGAATGGCACTGGGTATTGAGATGCTCATTCAGAGAGCCAGTACAGACACGATGGGCCGATTGGCCTGCTTATGCACCGTAACCATTGTGTGATCGTGAATTTAGACGCTTGTCAGCAGCTGTGTAAAGTCTATGAGCTTTGAGCTGGGAGCTTGCTGTACTTTTAAGAGCGGTATCAGCAGCGGCAGCAGAGAACTGGTTTAAAATGTTGTGAGGTAAAAGCTGCAGTGGAGTGAGAGAGAGAGAGAGAGAGTGGTGGAGAGGTGTATTTGCAAGTGAATGGTGCTTTTGTATGAACGGTTTTCCAGGATTTGGGGCTCCATTGTCCAAAACAACTTCTTTCACTGCCCAAAATAGGCTAAAGACTGAACTCAATGGGCAGAATTTTTGGCTTGGTGGGCGGGCGCGTGTCCGATTCGCTCGAGCCTGAAATGAAACATGTTGACATCAGCCGAGCGTCCCAACGTCAACGCGCACTCTCGCGATATTTCGGTGCATCATTAAATATTGGCCTACGCTGCACCTGCAGAACAAATGAAGCAAACTCAGGCCAATAACACAAAATCAAATGTCATTTAATGTTGCAGGTGACAGATTCCTGAACTGAACATTAACCGGTGTTGTTTGTCACACCATTAAAAAACTCAAAGCAAAATGGGGGAACAAAACATCACCCGTGACAAGACCATCTTGTGCTTAAGGTGCTTTAAATTTACATTTGTGGGTGCTATGTCTAGGTGCTGCCCCCTCGCTGGCACTGGCATTGGAGGCAGCCTGCTGACTCTGCTGCCTTGTTGGCCTGGGTGACCTTGGCGGTCGTCCTCTGGCCAGTGGAGCCTGTGCTGTCCCCACCTGGGAGGGAGCGGCCAGTGCCATGGCTGCCATCTCCCCAGTCGCCGCAGCCTCATCAGATGCCACGGTCACTGGCAGAGGGGCAGAGGGGCTGCTGCCATCATCCGTAGAGCCCTGAGAGGAGCCCGCAGAGACAACAGGCAGCTCGTGCGCCAACGTGAGGTCACTCAGGACCTCCCTGCTCACCATTGATGGACGGGCACCTAGCTGGTATACTGGGTACCCCATCCATCTCACACACGGACACTGACCACCTGAGGTCATTGCCGGTGTGAGCGCTTGCAGGTCCGAGTGTATCCCCAGGGACCCCTGATCCTGTCCCTGGGGCAGCCTCTCCCTGACAGTCACCACTCTCTCCTTGGCTGAGGCAGTGCGCTCAGTGGTCATGCTCCGCATGGACTCCTCCATAACGGAGACCATGGCGCACATACCCTCATAGATCTCCGCTAGATCCTCCCGCACACCCCGCTGGACGTCCAGCATCTGCTTCCTAATGGACGACTCCAGAGGCTCATCATCAGCCTTCGACTGAGCATCGTCCTGGTCTCCAGCAGTCCTCCGACTGCCAGCACCCTGGGCACTCTCTGCCTCCGCCTGCACCTCAAACGAGTGTGAAGTGCCCTCACCAATGTGCACTGAGATACTGGACGGCCATCTAATGCTGGTATCTGCGCTGGTGCCTGCTTGACAGAGCGGGTGTGAGGCAGGCGCGTGGGGAACATGGTGATCTTCCGGGGTCAGGGGTGGCCCTTCAGGGTCCTGAGTGCGAGCGCCTGCTGCTGAACCCAAAAGGGAGAAGATGAACATGTCGTTAGTGAAAGTCATCAGACTCTCACTGTACATGCCAGGCACCCTGGTGAGACAACGGAGATCTGCTTCATGGTGCCCTCGTCTTTTGATTGTCAATGGGGACTCCAGGTTCGAGGCGCACATCAATGAAGAGGCTACACTAGAATGGTTGCACAAGCTGAAGTTCTCACCTCAGTGCGCTGCACTCTGACCTTCGTCTGATACCCCAACCTCACCATGGCTGGTTGACCGAGGTACTTGCTGCCCCTCGAGTTCCAAGGCCTTCTGCTTATAGTGAGTGAGGATGAGGAGGTGTGGGGTTCCCCGCCAGTCTGTGACCTCTCAATATTGTTATGGGATGTCTTCTCCTGAAAGTATAGAGGAGCAGTGAGTCCACTCTCTACCTGCAGCGCCATTGCAGCCAGTCCAACCCCAGCTGAGGACCATCTCGCAGGGCACATCCGATTCGTGGCACTCGACCCGCAAGGCACTCAGTCCATGCAGCCAGGGCTCACCCCCTTGGCGAACTTCGGCATCATTGGCAGCTGCCACTGACTGTAACACCCCTGAGGTCCATGGGGGATGGCCAGCCCCTAACTGTTCTCCACACTGACCCATGCCAACATGCTACTCATGGGCACTCATCCTTCCTAAGAATGGGTTTGGGTGCATGCCCAGTGCTCTTATTACCATTGCCACTCATTCCTTCCAGTTTCTAACACATGCCCCGGACCCTCCGAACCATATCCCCAGCACCTTCAGGCCGTCAGCCCTGACGGTGAAGGGGACAAAGGATCGGTCAGCCCAGTTCCCAAAGAACATGGCCTCGCTCTTCCCACGATTTACCTTGGCTCCCGAGGCTAGTTCAAACTGGTCGCAGATGTGGATCAGTCTGCGCACCGACAGCGGATCCGAGCAGAAGACGGCGACGTCGTCCATGTACAGGGAGGCTTTGACTTGAGTGCCTCCACTGCCTGGGATCGTCACTCCTCTTATGCCCGGATCCTTCCTGATGGACTCGGCAAAGGGTTCTATGCAACACACGAAAAGGACAGGCGAGAGAGGACAGCCCTGCCTGACTCCAGATTTCATCGGAAAGCTATCTGTTTCCCACCCATTGATTGAGACTGCGCTACTGATGTTAGTGTAGAGCAGTTGGATCCAGTTGCGAATTTCGTCCCCAAACCCCATTTTGGAGAGCACATCCACCATGTAGGTGTGCGATATTCTGTCAAAGGCCTTCTCCTGATCCAAGCTGATGAGGCAGGTATCCACACCCCTGTCCTGTACACAGGCAATCGTATCCCTGAGCAGCGCCAGGCTGTCAAAGATCTTCCTGCCCGGCACAGTGCAGGTCTGGTCAGGGTGGATCACCAATTCCAGAGCGGATTTGACCCGATTGACGATGACCTTGGACAGAAGCTTATAGTCCACATTCAACAGTGAAATGGGTCACCAATTTCTAATTTCCTCCCTTTCCTCCCTTCCCCCCTTGTGCTTGTAGATGAGGGTGATGATGCCTTTCCTCATGGATTCTGACATACTACCGGCCAGGAGCATACTCTCGTACACTCCTAGCAGGTCTGGGCCGATCAAGTCCCACAGAGCCGAATACAACTCCGCCAGCAAGCCGTCGCTTCCAGGAGTTTTACTCTTCTCGAAGGACTCAAGGGCCTTAGTCCCTGGAACAGAAGATGATCTTGGAGGCCTCCGAGGCAAAGAGCGAGGCTTGCTGGCTCTTCACCTCTTGGAGTTCCTCCTTGACATCGACCCCCATCGACTGCAGCCAGAGCAGATTCTGCATGTTTTTCTGGAGTCGGGACATTTCCCTCTGTTCCTTTCTAGCTTTCTGGGTGCCTTTGAGGATGAAAAACCTCTTGATGCTTACCTTGATCACTTTGGAGAGAGAAACTGAGTGAACTTTTCAGGTGAATGACCTTTCATCACAACCTGAAACGTTAACTCTGTTACTCCACACAGAGGCTGAAAACCTGCTGTGTATTTCCATCATTTTCTGTGTGTATTATCACAGAGATATTCTGTTTCTGCTCATTACTGAATATTCCAAACACTTTACTCCATGAAGCACTTTTGAAGTGTTGAAATGTGTTTTGCTGTTGTAAGTGTGGCAGTTATTTTGTACCCAGCAAGGACCCATATACAACAACGGGATAATGACAAATAACCTCTTTTAACTGATGTTGGTTGAAGAATAAATGTTCAGCAGGAAACCAGGGAGAATTCCCCAGCTTGAATCGTACCTGGGATCTTTTTCAGCTACTTGTTAAAGCCTTGATTTCCGATCTCCTCCAACAGGACTGTCAGCTTGGATTAAGTGCACAAATCTCTGGAGTGAGATTTGAACCCACAACCTTCTGCTTGAGAGGCTACAGAGTCAGCAAGTGAAGCACAGGAGAAAATGGAGCTGGATCGTGAGTTTGGAGCTATACTGATGTAAGTGAAGATACTTTTAGTCAGCTGAATGGAGTGTCTCTTTAAATCTCTGCGTAGCTCTTTTCACAGACATTCTGTAAACAGCTTTTGGCTGGGTGGGTGGGCGAGGGGGGGAAGCTGTGTTGTTTTTTACAACTGTCCCTAACCTGTTTGACCAGAATTTTCTATTTTAAATTCAGACTTTAGCGACATGTCCTCTTTGTTTTCAGTTGTCTCACTGCCCCCCTCACATCAGTGTCTTAGCTTTTCACATTGACATTTTTTTTGCTGATGTCTTGAAATTCTTTAATGTTTCTTTCCATTCCCTGGTGTAAATATCATCTCAGTCGTCTGCACACAAGTTTACAGCACAGAAACAGGCCGGGACAATTCCGGTTCGACTGTCATCTGGAAATTGGGCCCAAATAGCGTTTGAAAGTGCACTGGTATGGTTATGCTTCGAGTTACCGTTAATTAAATTGCACAATCAGAAAGGAAAAATCTAAGATCAACCAACGCAATCAGGCAGAATAATAGAAAGCAATCTTTTCTTTGTTTTCCATAAGCAGCGTTCCTTGAGCTATTTAATAGAGGCAGCACTGATGTTGATTCTATTGCTACCACTGAAAATACTGTAACTCCTTCCGCTGACTGGAAAGGCGTCAGCAACAGTTGCGCCTGTGCACTCGGGCCTCACTGTTGAATAGAAAAGTAGAGAGCTGATGCTTCAGTTATTCAGGGCATTGGTGTGACCCCATCTGGAGCACTGTGTACACTATTGGTCTCCTTATTTGAGGAAGAATGTCAATGCGTTGGAAGCCATTCAGATACGGTTTACCCAACTAGTACCTGGATTGGGCGGATTGCCTTATGAGGAAGGATTGGACAGGCTAGGCCTGTATCTGCTGTAGTTCAGAAGAGTAAGAGGCGACCTGATTAAAACATAGAAGAAGCTGAGGGGCCATGAGAGGGTGGATGTGGAGAGGATGTTTCCTCTTGTGGGAGAATCTTGTATTTGGGGCCACTGTTTAAGACAGAGGTGAGGGGAAATTCTTTTCTCTCAGAGGGTCGTGAGACTTTGGAATTCTCTTCCTCAACAGGCGATGGAAGCAGAATCGTTGAATATTTTTAATTATTGGGAAGTAAGTGGGTGAAAGGTTATCGAGGGTAGGGGGTAATGTGGAAATGAGGTTACGATCAGATCAGCCGGGAGCTTATTGAGTGGCAAAGTGGGCTTGAAGGGCTGAGAGGCCGACTCCTGTTGCTAATTCATATGTTCATGTGTTTTTGTTAGTAACATGAAGAGGTTTTCACCCTCAAAGGTATTCAGAAGGCAAGAGAGAGAGGGAGAGGCTGGGGGAACGTTTCCTGTCTCCAGAAAAACCTGCTCCAGCTGCAGTCGATGGGGGTGGATGTCAAGGAGGAACTCCAATAGGTGAAGAGCCAGCAAGCCTCGCTCTTTGCCTCGGAGGCCTCCAAGATCATCTTCCGTTCCAGAGTCCGCTCCGTGGAGCAGGATGAGACGTGCTCACGTTTCTTCTTCCAAAAGGTACACAGAGAGAGCTCTGTGATCAGCAGCCTGAAGGAAGAAGACGGCTCAGTAAAGTCATCGCAGTCCGACATTTTGAGGATCAGCAAATCCTTTTATGTCGGATTGTATGACGTGAAGCCCACAGACAGTACGGAGTCCCAGTCCTTCCTGTCCTCCATTACAAAGGGCTTTGATGACAGTACATGGGAGAGTCTGGACAAACATGGTGGATGTGCTCTCCAAAATGAGATTTGGGGAGGGATTCCGCAACACGGCAGGAGTCTCACCCCCTCTGCACGTTGCCCTCGAGGTGGCTGTGGTGGGGACAAGACCGTTGTTCACCTCCTTGTGGTTGTGCCTTTGCAAAGAAGGTCTGGACGTCGGTGATAGACGCTCTTTGGTCTGCCTGAAACTTGTTGGACTTCCAGCGCAAAGAGTTGTCCCCGACCGAGTGTTGCAGACTGGCACGTTCCAAGGTCCAGGACTACGTGCTGAGGGACGCACTAAAGCTTGGGGCAGCCACCGCAAAGGCGCAATGGGGAAGGGTCGCTGTCTAAGACCTTTCTGCCACAGTGCACCCAGGGACTGGGAAATGTTGAGAGCCCCTCGGGCTGTACAGCTGAAAATGAATGTCTGCAGTGAATACTAATTATATTGAAGCACCTCAGAGAGCAACATGATGTATGTTGATAACTCCAATACCTTTGTCTGATTATCTGTAATGACCATATTGAAATGATTGTAATATTCATTGATTGTATCGATGCACCTTGTGATCAATGTGTAAAAGTTGAATCTGATTGTAGTTTTGTGATGGTGATTTTGAAATGTTTTGGAATGTTCCTCCAGATATTTTATGAATAAAGTATATTTTTCAAAAAAAAATCTGTTCTTATCAGTTTAATATCCGATACGTCCTTTATCTGGGGACCAAATATTAAATTTATTTTTGGAGCAGGGAGATGGAACAGGATCTTTCTCCGTCCATTCCACACATCGACCTGGTATTGCAGCGTCTTCAGGAATGGTGCAGTTTTGCCCTCTACAGGGTGAAAGGGAAACTGAAAAGAAGAAAAAGTCATTCAGAGCATTGTCCTGCTTTCCATCATTGATCTGGTTGAACTGAACTTGTGCTGAGTGGCAGGACAGGCTCATTGGTGCCAGACTGAGTGATGCCCCCTTTAACTTTAATTTCTCCTTTAACTCCTCTCAATTCCTCCAAATAAAAGGTGTGGCCATGGGTACCCGCATGGGCCCCCGCTATGCCTGTCACTTTATGGGGTATGTGGAACATTCCTTGTTCCAGTCCTACTCCGGCCCCCTCCCACAACTCTTTCTCCGGTACATCGATGATTACTTCGGTGCTGCTTCATGCTCTCGTCGGGAACTGGAAAAATTTATTAATTTTGCTTCCAATCTCCACCCCTCCATCATTCTCACATGGTCCATCTCTGACACTTCCCTTCCCTTCCTTGACCTCTCTGTCTCAATTTCTGGTGATAGACTGTCCACCAATATCCATTACAAGCCTACCGACTCCCACAGCTACCTTGACTACAGCTCCTCACACCCTGCTTCCTGTAAGGACTCCATCCCATTCTCTCAGTTCTTTTGCGTCCGTCGCATCTGTTCTGATGCTGCTACCTTCAAAAACAGTTCTGCCACCACCAAACACACCTTCCCTTCACCCCCCTTGGCGGCATTCCGTAGGGATCGTTCCCTCCGGGACACCCTGGTCCACTCCATCACCCCTACTCCTCAACCCCCACCTATGGCACCTCCCCATGCACACGCAAAAGATGCAACACCTGCCCCTTCACTTCCTCTCTCCTCACCGTCCAAAGGCCCAAACACCCGTTTCAAGTGAAGCAGCATTTCACTTGCATTTCCTCTGACTTAGTCTACTGCATTCGTTGCTCCCAATGCGGTCTCCTCTACATTGGAGAGACCAAACGTAAACTGGGCGACCGCTTTGCAGAACACCTGCGGTCTGTCCGCAAGAATGACCCAAACCTCCCTGTCGCTTGCCATTTTAACACTCCACCCTGCTCTCTTGCCCACATGTCTGTCCTTGGCTTGCTGCATTGTTCCAGTGAAGCCCAACTCAAACTGGAGGAACAGCACCTCATCTTCCAACTAGGCACTTTACAGCCTTCCGGACTGAATATTGAATTCAACAACTTTAGATCTTGAACTCCCTCCCCCATCCCCACCCCCATTTCCGTTTCTTCCCCCTCCCTTTTATTTTTTCCAATAATTTATATAGATTTTTCTTTTCCCACCTATTTCCATTATTTTTAAATTTATACCTTTTATGCCCTGTTAGTCTTATATCACCCCACCCCACCCCCACTAGAGCTGTACCTTGTGTGTCCTCCCATCCATTCTTAATTAGCACATTCGTTTAGATAATACCACCACCTTCAACACCTCTTTGTTCTTTTGTCTCTGACATCTTTTGGTTATCTGATCCTATCACTGCTTGCTTGTCCCTACAACCACACCACCCCCCCCCCCGACTTCTCTCCCCCCACCCCCCCACCTTAAACCAGCTTATATTTCACCCCTCTCCTAGTTTTACTCAGTTCTGTTGAAGGGTTATGAGGACTCGAAACGTCAACTTTATTCTTCTCCACCGATGCTGCCAGACCTGCTGAGTTTTTCCAGGTAATTCTGTTTTTGTTTTGGATTTCCAGCATCCGCAGTTCTTTGTTTTTATATCTGAATGATGCCCCCCGTTGGATTTTGGTGCAACTGCAGGGCTGCTGCTGGTTTGCACTTGTGCTGCTTGTCAGGGTGGAGCCTGGGACTAGACGATGCCCCCTGTTGGATATTGGTGCAACTGCAGGGCTGCTGCTGGTGTGCACTTGTGCTGCTTGTCAGGGTGGAGCCCGGGACTGGACAATGCCCCCTGTTGGATTTTGGTGCAACTGCAGGGCTGCTGCTGGTGTGCACTTGTGCTGCTTGTCAGGGTGGAATCCTGGACTGGAAAATGCCCCCTGTTGGATATTGGTACAACTGCAGGGCTGCTGCTGGTGTGCACTTGTGCTGCTTGTCAGGGCGGAGCCCGGGACTGGACGATGCCCCCTGTTGGGTTTTGAAGCTGTTGCAGGCGCTGCTTCAGGGAGGCAGCATCAAGCAAGAAAGGTCCTGATGCTCAATGCTGGCTGTCGGGTCTTCAGCCCGTGTTCGGCCACACGCAGCAAAACGGACGGTGAAGCCGGAGGCCGAGGAAGACGGGACGGGTGCATGGGTTTCTGGGTTATCGCTTCTCGGCCTTTTGGCTAAGATCAGTTGTAGTGAAGCGACGGCTAAAACCAAAGGAGCCCCAAACCAGGGGGTACGTAACACCGTTCGGGTGACAGTGAAGGACAGTGAAGGAGGAGCACCCATGGATCGGGCCTTCTTCATCAAGCGGATCCTGTTGAAGGCGTGTGGATTTGAAGCGGAGGAGATCTACTCCCTGCAAGACTTCCCCAGCGCTGGATATTTCGACGTGACCTTCAGGAATGTTGCTGCCTGCGTCAAGTTCCTGAAGGTGTTCGAGAAGAAGAGACACCAGCCGGAGATGAAGATCCTGACGGTGGAGCCGCTCTTTGCTCTGCCGTTGCAACGGGACCGTGTGGTGACGGTGCATCTCTACAACCCCTACGTCCCTGTCGCCGACGTGTTCACCCTCCTCACCAGGTACGTCGACAAGGTTGGGAGCTGCACCAAGGTTAGAGACGCCTTCGGGATTTGGACCAGCAAACGCCAGGTTAAGGTCACGCACAAGACCGATGGTAAGGGAGCCGTCTTCCACCCTCCTTCCAGATTTGCTATCGGGGGAAGCCGTGGCTACCTGGTCTACGCTGGACAACCCAAACTTTGTCACTCATGCGGCAAGTCTGGTCATGTGGCGGCCAACTGCAGCGCCGCCCTCTGCAAGAACTGCAAACAGGAAGGGCACCAGACAAAGGACTGAAAACAGACTAAGTGCTGCAACCTGTGTGGCGAGGCAGGTCACCTCTACAGGACCTGCCCCAAACGCTGCCTCACTTATGCACGGGCAGCCAACGCCAATGAGGGGGAAGCAGAAGAAATGCTTCGTGTCACTACTACCAAGGACTCTTGTAACACTCCAAACACCATGGCCCCCAGTGAGAACAACGGGACAAAGGAGGACACAGAGAGAGACAAGGTGGAGGATAAGATTGAGGCAGCAGACAGCCAATCAACAGCACTACCCCCTGAACCTCCCACTCCTCAGGAGAGCGAATCAATGGAGGAGGAAGCAGCGGAAAATCAGCAGGGGGAGTGGCAGCTGGTGAAGAGAGCCAAAAGGAAGAAGGGGCTAAGAAGGGACCAAGCCACTTCCCAGACAAGTGGCAAGAGGCGTCTCCTATCCGACACGGATGACAAGGACAGCTGCTCTTCAGACGAAGAAAGGTAAGGGCGGCACCTACAGAAGAAGCGGAAAAGCTCTAGGGAGTTGGAGGACGAGACACCCGAGCTCCAGAACATTGGCGACAATGAGGAGACCAGCGCACCCCGACTTTGCCCACAACCTGAAGAGGCCAGTGCACCCCAACCCCAGCAATCTGGGAGCAGTGAAGCGCTCAGCGCACCCCAGCTCCGGGAAGCCGGGAGCAGCGACGCCCCAGAGGGGGAGAGGATTGGGGAAGCTTCTCCAACAGAGGACATTTCAAATCCCGTCCTCTACACGAATCCCCAGATGCCACCTGAGCAGAACATCTCCAATGGGGAGGTTCAGGACAGTTTCCTCAGCCCATCCAAAGTGAGGCAATTTGTGAACACTATGGGTATGCAGGAGCAGACCAAAGGTCTCGGACTCTCAGAGACAACAGGTTTGGTAAGACACTAAATGCTTTAAAATGGGTGTAAAGATTGTATCCATAAATGTGCGTAGCATTAAATCTACTACTCGATGTGTTGCGACCTTGGACTACCTTGCCAAGGTCAAAGCTGACCTGTTGTTTCTGCAGGAGTGTGCGATACCACTTCTCATCTCCTGCAGGGGTCCAAGTGAGGCCTCACCCTCCCACTTCAATCCAGCTTCACTCTCTGCAACATCAAACATTCCAGTTAGAGAGGGGAAAGGGGGACGTCCAACATCTAGAGGATCAATGTCCCACCAGCTTCAGGTACAAGATCTCTCCTTCCTCTGGGACCTAACCACAACTCCCTTGTGGCACCACAGTTACCCACATGGCAACAGGCACAAATGTCAATGCTCGATTCCTCCAATGGGGTCCAGCTAAACAAGAGAAAGAGCCCATCAACCAGGTTGTGCATCACATCCCCACACAACATCCCTGAGGGAGAGAGAGGGGGAACTGACACATTCTGCACCTTCTGGAAAGTACAAGCTTTGTTCCTGGAATCCCTCTGATCCAATGGAGCAACTTTCAGGTGACAGGTGATGAAAATCTGAGGGACACATTCAACACAAGTCATGATTCAGTGACTCCCTCCCAACATGGAGACCCCAATGATCAGCTTCCTCTTACCAAGGAACGGTCATCTCCAAGGAAACGGAACACATCCAGGTCAAAGCGGAGCTTGTCCAGCTCCCGCTCGTCTCTTGGCAACACAAAAGTTGAAAAGGAGTCCTCAGCTTTGCTGTCCAGGAGGCAACTGAAGAAAGATTAAAAAGGGACAGGAAGTGAATCAAGTGAAGCCATTGAGATGGGACCAGCTGGAGAAAGCAGAGAGATCCTTGCCCATTGTGGTCAATAAAGCTGTATCTCCGGGTGGAGTCCTTGTCTGGGCTCAGTGTAGCTACACAGCGGTCAATGTAGAGCTTCAGGGGCATGTGGTTGATCATTGAAACAGAGGCCTCAATGTGAATGAGCTCACCCAGGTAGTAGACAGTCGAAGTGCGCTCTGTAAGCCAGTCACCTGAAGTACAAGAGGACAAGGGTTAGAGACAGTGGCTGTAACTCCCAGTGAGTGACTACAGGAAATCACTCCCCATCCACCCATCACATACCATTCATTAGGCGCAGAGAGAATGACAGATGCCCTTCTCCAGACTTGGTGGAGCTGAATGGGATCCAGGTGGGCTTGATGGGGTCACTGCTCACATTGCCCTTCCTGGAAAGGCAGGGGAGTCATTTTAGGACATCTTCAGAGACCACCAGCAGCTGTAGATCTTATTGACAAAGCGAATAAAGATTCTCACCTCAAATAACGACACTCAATGGGAACGACAGCTCCATTTGTTCTCACAATGACAGATCCATGATACTCTGGGGTGTGGTTCAGGTGGGTGGTGTAGATGAGGAAATCTCCAATCATCTGAAAGAATCAGGTGAAGGAATGAAGAACTGATCTGAAATGAGAATGTTCTCCACAGGGGCTAACAATGAAGTCATCCCATCCCCTGAAAACAATTCTGAGGGGGATGGACAGGATCAGTGTGAAGAGGCTGCTTCCCCCCAGCCGGAGGAGAGTTGATTATTAGGGGTAGGCATCTCAGGTCAGGGGGTCACTTAAGATTAATGTGACAGGGAATTACTTCATACAGCAGGTGGTGAATGTTTGGGATTCTATCCCAGAGAGCTGTGAATGCTCAGTCACCGAGTACATTGGAGACAGATGGATTTATTTTGGGGAATGAAGGGAATGTTATGATGTGGCAGATGATGCTAGTCAGGTGGATCAAATCCACGAGGGAAACTTGATTAGGCACTCAACTGTTTTGCAATTAGTATTTTATTTTGAGATCAGTGCCCGGAATTCAGGAACAGCAAAGACTGCCACAAATTCAGGAGGTTTAGATAAAAATGTAAACATTTAAAGAAAAGATTAAGCACATCCATTATGTCTACAAATTACTATAAGAACTCCCAAAATTCTGATTAATCTGGCTCCCAGTGACACCTTCATTAAGGCAACAGTTAAAAAACAGATTTGTACAGACCCAGGCAAAGCAACACCACCTGGACAGGAGAATTCAATACGAGTTGACACATCCTTGGTTCCTTTAGACAGGAACTTGATGCAGAGGCTGGAGGCTTCTCACATTTATGAAAGATCTTAGGATGTCTTCAATACTGACTCAGCCTCATCCTCTCTACAGGTAAATTCCATTGTTCCCATATCTTGTTGCAACTTCACTTTTCATAATATAAAACTTTAGTACTAATTTATCAATAACCTTTTGAAAAAAATTAACACTTCAGCTTAGTTTCTGAAAGCTGGGTGTCACATCCCACCATTGCTTGGAAATTCAAGCTATCCAAATTTATATGAAAAAGCAAATTTTCATCACATCTCATTCTAAACCTGGTTCGATTAAACTGGACTGAAACCTCCAGTTGGATTGATCTGAATGAGGGGAATAGAGCTGAAAATCCTCAAAACAACAAAAGGAAAAGCTTGGAGGATCCAAAGAGAAGGTTCAAGACCAATGGGGCTGATGTCATAGGTTGGAGAGACTCAGGGATCAGTTAAAGTAAAGTACAATACAAGATAGAAAGCTAATTTGTAGTTTTATAAAGCAGGAGACAGCTATCTCCTCAATATCATTGACATCTCACCCAGTGTTGGAATGAAGAGTGGGGAACAACCTACAGCCCAAGCTTAGAGCAAGAGCTGAGGATTCCCATTACCTGCAACCTGCTGCCACACTCATGGAGTCCATAGTCAAAGAGGACAGTGTGGTTCTGAGAGTAGATCCTGGTTGGCCAACAACCTGCTGTCCCCAGGGTCAGGTCAGCAGCTTTGATCAGGTGCCAGGTTCCAAATAAATCCAGCTGGACCCTGAGCAGCAGCTTGTCCTCTCCACACTGCACCATCACAGTCTGCAGTGGAGACACACTTCCACCCTCAGACACACGGAAATGGGAACCAAAGGGAGGCCCAGGCGGAGAGAATGTCTGAGGCACAGGGGTGGCTTTGACTCTGCTCCATGGAAACCTCTGGCCGAGAAACAGTTGCCAAGTATCAGAGCCACAAACAGCTCCAACTAACACCAGCCCTGGGAACAAAGCCCTCACTACAAAATCCCCCATGATACCAAACAACTCAACCATCCCTTCAGCCACCGAGCAGCACCTTTTATACACACAAGCCGCACTCACCTGACACCAGTGAGACCAGAAGCAGCAACATTGAACCAATTAACCAGCCACAATCTCCACCAATGACAGAACTCATGGATTTATTACCAGGAAGGCCGATTTTATTTGGACCAATAGGAGTTGGTCTGGGGAGGGAATGATGTCGATGAACAAAAGGGAAGGTGTGTGATAGGGTGGAGGGCAGGAGACATTAAAGGATAAAAGGTTTCATGGTACAAAAGCCAGAGGCAGTGGTAATGGGTAAAGTAAAGAAACAAAAGATGTGTCCAGATGAGGTGTGAATGGCTGCATAGCAACCGTCTGAATGTACCGTAGAATCGTAGAATGTTTACAGCACAGAAAGAGGCCACTCGGCCCATCGTGTCTGCCCCGGCTGAAGAACGAACCCCCCCCAGCCTAATCCCACTTTTCAGCACTTGGTCCATAGCCCTGCAGGTTCCGGCAGTTGAGGTGCATATCCAGACACCTTTTCAATGAGTTGAGGGTTCCGGCCTCTACTCCCCTTTCAGGCAGTGAGTTCCAGACCCACACAATCCTCTGGGTGAGAAAAGGTTTTCCTCATCTCCCCTCTAATCTTTCTATCAATCTCTTAAAATCTATATCCCCTCGTCAATGTGCTCTCTGCTAAAGTAAATAGGCCCTTCCCATCCAGTCTATCCAGGCCCTTCACAATTTTGTACATCTCAATCAAATCTCCCCTCAGCCTCCTCTGTTCTAAGGAGAACAACCCCAGCCTCTCCAATCTTTCCTCATATTTGCAATTTTCCAGCCCAGGCTACATCCTGGTAAATCTCCTCTGTTCCCTCTCGAATGCAATTACATCCTTTCTGTAACAAGGTGACCAGAACAGCACACAGTACTCAAGTCGTGGCCTAACTAATGTTTTCTATAGTTCCAGCATAACCTCCCTGTTCTTATATTCTATGCCTCAGCTAAGAAATGAAAGGATTCCATCTGCCTTCTTAACCACCTTCTCAACCTGTCCTGCTACCTTCTGGGATCTGTGGACATTCACTCTATGACCCCTCACTTCCTCTACACCTCTCAGTTTCCTCCCATTTATTGTGTAATCCTTTGCCTTGTTTGACCTCCCCAATTGCATCACCTCACACTTCTCTGGGTTGAATTCCATTTGCCACTTTTCTGCCCACTTGACCAGTGTATTGATATCTTCCTCCAGTCCACAGCAACTCTCCTCGCTATCAACCAATTTTTCTGCTGTCTGCAAACTTCTTGATCATTCTACTTTTATGCCCAAATCATTAATATAGACCACAAAAAGCAGGGGGCCCAGTACTGAGCCCGGCAGAACCCCACTGGAAACAGCCTTCCAGTCACAAAAACATCCATCCTTTGTTTCCTGCCACTGAGCCAATTTTGTATCCAGCTCGCTACGTTCCCCTGGATCCTATGGGCTGTTATTTTTTTAAGCAGTCTGCCATGTGGAACCTTGTCGAAAGCCTTGTTATAATCAATGTGTATCACATCAACTACACCACCCTCATCAATCCTACTTGTTACTTCCTCAAAAACTTCAATCTAATTAGTCAGATATGACCTGTGTACTATAGGCCCCCAAACAGTCAGGGAGAGATAGAGGATCAAATATGTAGACAAATTTCAGAGAAGTGTAAGAATAATAGGGCAGTAATGGTAGGGGATTTTAACTACCCAAATATTAACTGGGATAGTTTCAGTGTGCAAGGTAGGGAGGGAGTAAAATTCTGAAGTTGCATCCAGGAGAACTTTCTTAGACAGTGCGTAGAAAGCCCAGCAAGGGAAGGGGCAGTTCTGGACCTAATATTCTGAACTGAGCCCGGGCAGGTGGAAGGCATATCAGTAGGGGAACATTTTGGAGATAGTGACCATAACTCAGTTAGATTTCGGATAGTTATGGAAAAGAATAAGGTTGGGCCAGGAATAAAAGTTCTAAACTGGGGAAAGGCTAATTTTACTAAGATGAGATGCGATTTGGCACAAGTGGACTGGGAGCAGCTACTTGCAGATAAAACTGTGTCAGAGCAGTGGGGGTTCTTCAAGGAGGTAATAGCAAAAGCACAGGGCAATTATGTTCCCATAAAGGCAACGGGTGGGGGGAACCAATCCTGAAGAACCCTGGATGTCAAGGGGCATAAAGGTTAGGATGAAGAAAACAAGAGAAGCTTATGGCAGATACCGAGGGCTCAATACAGCTGAGTCCTTCCTGGAATGTAAAAAGTGTAGAGGGAACTTAGAAAGGAAATTAGGAAAGCTAAGAGAGTGCATGAGAAAGCATTGGTGGATAGAATAAAGGAAAACTCAAAGGGGTTATTTAAATATATATAGAGTAAGAGAATAACTAGGGAAAGAGTAGGGCCAATTTGGGATAACAGAGGTAATCTGTGTGTGGACCCGGAAGACATGGGTGCAGTCCTCAATGAATCCTTTACGTCGGTCTTCACAATGGAAAAGGACAACGCAGATACAGATATCAGGGTGGAGGACTGTGAAATATTAGAGGAAATTAACATAGAGAGCGAGGGGGCACTTGCAGGTCTAGCGGCCTTAGAAATGGATAAATCCACAGGCCCGGATGAGATATATCCCAGGCTGTTGAGGGAGCCTAGGGAAGAGATTTCAGGGGCCCTGGCAATAATTTTCAAATCCTCTCTGGCCACAGGTGTGATGCCAGAGGACTGGAGGACCGCTAAAATTGTTCCAATATTAAGAAAGGGAGGAAGGGATAGACCAGGAAATTACAGGCCAGTCAGTCTAACCTCAGTGGTGGGGAAGTTACTAGAAAGAATTCTGAGGGGCAGAATATATCTGGCCTTGGAGAGACAAGGATTAATCGGGGACAGTCAGCATGGGTTTGTTAAGGGAAGGTCGTGTTTGAAAAATTTGTCCGAATTTTTTGAGGAGGTAACCAGGAGTGTTGATGAGGATAATGCATTTTACTTTAGCAAGGCTTTTGATAAAGTCCCTCATGGCAGACTGGGCATGAAAGTAAGAGCCCATGGGGTCCATGGCAAAGTGGCATGTTGGATCCAAAATTGGCTGAGAGGCAGGAAGCAGAGTGTGATGGTAGAGGGATGTTTCTGTGACTGGAAGTCTATTTCTAGTGGGGTTCCACAGAGCTCGGTACTGGGGCCCTTGCTGTTTGTGGTGTACATAAATGATTTAGATTTAAATGTAGGGGGTATGATCAAGAAGTTTGCAGATAAGAGGAAAATTGGTAGAGTGGTAAATAGCGAGGAGGATAGCCGTAAACTGCAGGAGGATATCAATGGACTGGTCAGGTGGGCAGAGCAGTGGCGAATGGAATTCAACCTAGAAAAATGTGAGGTAATGCACTTGGGGATGGCTAACAAGGCAAGGGAATACACTATGAATGGTAGGACCCTGAAAAGCACTGAATATCAGAGGGACCTTGGTGAGCATATCTATAGATCCCTGAAGGTAGCAGGGCATGTAGATCAAGTGGTTAAGAAGGCATGAGGGATACTTGCCTTTATTAGCTGAAGCATAGAATACAAGAGCAGGGAGGTTATGCTGGAACTGTATAAAACGCTGGTTAGGCCACAACTGGAGTACTGTGTGCGGTTCTGGTCACCACATTATAGGAAGGATGTGATTGCACTGGAGAGGGCGCAGAGGAGATTTACCAGGATGCTGCCTGTGTTGGTGTGTCTGAGCCATGAGGAAAGATTGGATAGGCTGGGGTTGTTTTCCTAGGAGCAATGAAGGTTGAGAGGGGACCTGATAGAGGTGTATGAGATTATGAGGAGCATAGATAGGGTGGATATGAAGGCACTTTTTCCATTAGTAGTGGGGTCAATAACCAGGGGGCATAGATTTAAGGTAAGAGGTAGAAGGCTAAGAGGGGTGTTGAGGAATATTTTTTTCACCCAGACAGTGGTGGGAGTCTAGAACTCACTGCCTGAAAGGGTGATTGAGTCAGAAACTCTCGTAACATTTAAGAAGTATTTAGATATTCACTTGCGTTGACATAGCCTCCAGGGCTATGTGCCAAGCATTGGAAAATGGGATTAGAGTAGTCAGATCCTTGTTGACTGGAGCGGACACAGCCCGGGGTACATTTCATCCAGCCCTGGTGATTTATCCACTTCTGGCGATGCTAATCCCCTTGATACTTCCTCTCTCCCTACGTTTATCACATCCAATACTTCACACTCCTCCTCCTGAACTACAATGTCAGCATTCTCCCCCTCTTTTGTTAAGACAGACGCAAAGTATTCATTCAGACCCAAACCCACATCCTCCGCCTCCACCCACAGGTTACCTTTTCGGTGTTTTATGAGCTCCATTCTTTCCTTCGTGATCCTCTTACTCTAAATTGATCAATCATCTTTGTGTTGATTTTGCTTGCCAATATTCTTTCATGCCCTCTCTTTACTGTCCTAATTTCCTTTTTGATTTCACCCCTCCGCTTTCCCTACTTCTCTCAGCTTGATCTCTTTGTCTAAATCATTAACAGGGATTGTAAATAGTTGAGGCCCCAGCTCTGATCCTTGCAGAAATCCCCTAGTTAGCGGCTGAGAAAGCGAAAATGTCCCGTTTATCCCTACTCTCTGCTACTTCTCCATTGTCCAATCATCCACCCATGCTAAATGGATACATGGATCCATGTCAGAAGGTTAATGGTTAATTTGAGACAATGTCAGAAGAGTAAAAATACAATTTTAGAAGCAAACAAGTTCTAACAAAATGGCCCAGGGAACTTGTTTTCAATAACATCCATTGCATCCGTGATCCCGGGCTGGAGTAACAGAGAATTCCTCTGAATACATTCAGAAATCCTTGGATATACTCATCAGGTCTGACAGCATCTGTACAGAGAGAAATCGAGTTAACGTTTCAGGCATCAGAACTGGACAAGTTTGAAATGTCATCGACTTTAAGCAACAGGAGGGTGAGAAAAAGGACAATAGGGAAGCTCTGTGATTGGGTGTAAGACAGGGAGAGATTAAATGACAGAAGAGCTAGTCGTGCGGAGTCAAAGGGAGTGGAAATGGGACAAGTAAAGAAACAAAAGATGTGCCTCGAGCAGTTGTGCTGCATTCCGAATGTGAGAACAAGAGTAAGAGTGAAACATGAAAAGAAATGGAGACAGAGATTCCAGTCTGTAATGGTTGAACTCAGTGTTGATTCTGGAAGGCTGTAAAGTATCGAATTGAAAGATGAGGCCGGAGTCTTCCGAGGAATGTCAATCACTGTCGGATTGCCACCCCACTCCTACTTTCCTCCAGCACACAGGAGCGCGGCGGTCCTGACCAGGTCTTCCCATCCCGGCTTCTCCAGAAATGCGGAGCGAGTCTGAAATGGAACTGCTTCTTCCTAGCGTCGGATCGTTGGGAGAGGACAGGCCACGCCCCCTTTTTACAACACCAGCTGCCGGATTTTCTTTTATTCATTCACTTGATGTGGGCTTCACTGGCCGGGGCAGCATTTATTGCCCATCCCTAGTTGCCCTCGAGAGGGAGGTGGTGAGCTGCCTTCTTGAACCACTGCAGTTCACGTGGTGTAGGTACACGCACAGCGCTGTTAGGAAGGGAGCTCCAGGACTTTGACCAGTAAGTAAAGAGTTTAAATGTCCCAAAGCTTCTTTGGAAAGCTACGGAGAGAAGGTAAGTGAATAATAGGGGTGGGCGGGCAAGGGGGTAGGTTGTGTGAGGTAAATGGGTAAGGGGATAGGGTGTCAGGTAGGTAAGGTGGAAGCTGGGAAGGTTGGCAGGTGGGTGAGGTGGGTAGTTTGGCAGGTGGGTAAGCGGGTAGCTGGGGCAAAGGGTGGTCAGGTTGAGTCGGGGGAATAGGGTGCGTCGGCGGAGTCGGGTGGAGCAGCTAGTCAGGTCGAGTTGGGGGTTTTGGGAGGTCAATGGGGAGTCAGGGGTCGGGGGTAGTTGGGGGTCACGAGGCAGTCAAGTTGGGGGGACATTGTGAGTGATTGGTCGGTCAGCTGTGCAGTTACCCAGGAGTTAGACTAGGTTTTCATCGGTCTAACATTTCCTGGGTATCTATTCAGGTAAGTACGTGGGAACTGTCTGAAGTTGGAGACTTTTGCGGAGGGTCCCAGTGAGCAGGTGAATTGCCCATCAGATGTTCAAACTTCCCTGGCAGTTCCCGCAGAGTCAGTGCGTTGGGACTTCCGATAATGTCCCATGGCGCATCTTCCGGGGTACATCCATCCGGACTCCGACTATCCGAAGATCAGAAGCTCTCTGCTGAGGAATTCAGAGCTGGAGATCGCCTGTGAAATCAACCTAAAAACTGAAAGATGCCTCACAGTGTTGGACAAGGAGTTAAATACACCGCAGTGTTTATTAAAAGTTCATCTCATGGGATTTGTTACTGAGCCCCCAGAGCAGGACAGGCCCAGGCTCCAGATTATGCTGTGTTAGCTGAAGTCTCGTGGTGTGATAGCGAGCCACACGGAGCAGGATGGGCCCTGGCTCCATCCCGGGCCTGCGTTGAGTGAGCTGATCCCCCTGTGTGTGATACTGAGTCACACACGGAGCAGGATGGGCCCTGGCTCCATCCCGGGCCTGTGTTGAGTGAGCTGATCCCGTGCCAGAGATCACCCAATACCCTCCCCTACGTCCTGTCACCATGTGGAAATCTCCCAATTCCCAGTCCCCTGTCACCTTGGCAACAGGCCTCTCCCCTAATGCTTTTTCACCAAGGGAACAGGCCCCACCCTCAGTCTCCCATCACTATTGGCCGCAGGCTGTACCCTCACTTCACTGTCACTGTGGGAAACAGGACCCACCCCCATTCCCTATCACCATGGAGAACAGGACATGGCCCCTGCTGGAAATGTGAAATAAAATGAGAAGGTGCTTGAAGCTCTCAGTGATTCCGTTTTTCTGATCAATGAATGAGTCGAACAATTTGGGTGAAGGGATATTTCAGCATATCCTTCAGATGTTCTCTAAACTTAGTCTGGGTCACGGCATAAATACAAGTGTTTGTGCAGCAACTCAGGAGCTGCAGCATGAAGCCCAGTTCCAGCACAACTTCATCAATCCAAACAGAACCATATCCCAAGTCCCACATCCGGTACCACACGGAATAAACCATTAACGTCGTCCATAACAGGATGAAATTTGCCGAGATAACAAACAGTAAAATGATGGATTTCCTTCGACTCTCCATCTCTGGGTCTCTGGGACTCTCCCCACTGCTGTCAGCCCGGAGTCTCCTGTGGGCTCTGCTGCTCACTAAAATGTGTCTGACAGTGAAAACGTTGAGCAGCAAAATCACAACAAATGGGACCGCTGGGTTTAGAATATTATGGAGGAACTCGATTGATCCCCAGACTTGAGAATACTGAATACCCCCTGTTACATCACAAAACCAGGGGACATTCAACAGCAAATATTCACCTATGAACATAAAATACCAGAAAATGTTCTTTAAACAGCTCAGCACAGTCACTGTTCCCACAACCACAGTCGCTGTTTTCTCAGTGCAATATTTACTTTTCAGCTTCTGGCCACAAATGGCCACAAATCGGTCAATGGTGAAAGTGACAGTGAACCAGACAGAACAGTCAGTGGCTGCATAAAGGAAAACAGCGTGTATGTTACACACGGGAATGGAAAACAGGAACCGGAACTGCTCCCCATAAACAATTGGTATGTGTCTTAATATCAGGTCCAGGATAATGACCAGTAGATCTGCCACTGCCATGGCCACCAGGTAGCAAGTAACACATTTGGAGAGACCGCACTTTTGCTAAGACAGTATTCTAATCGCCATTAAGTTAACTGTGAAGAAGGAAAATAAAGTGGGGTAAAATACATCAGGTTGAGAACAAAGTTACTAGCTTGATTGAGAACTTATTAAGGTTTTAACATTTGTTATTGAATTCAGTCATATATTGAAACGAGGCCCAAACAATGCTCATCCACCACCACTCTCCTCTGTCTGGCTGAACTTGTTCTCCCACTGAATAACTTTTCCTTTAACTTGTCTCACTTCCTCCAACTAAAAGGTGTGGCTATGGGAACGGAGCAGAGGCAGGTCAGGAACCAGGATCAGCATAAATAGATACTTGGGCTCAGAGCACAGCCTTTCCTGCCTGAGAGCGGAGCAGAGGCAAGTCTGGAACCAGGAGAATTTCAGCTTCTGTAGAAGCTGAGTGGTAAAAGCAACTGTGACATCGCATGAAACCAGTAAGCTGATTGGCTGGTAAGAGCTTGGTGTAAGGGTTAGTGTGTTAAAAGCCAGCTTAGAATGCAGGAGTTAAAGTAGGTCTTGTAAATAACAAGAAGTAAAACTTTAAAATAAAAAATATATATACAGCAAAATAAGTAAAATAAAATAGCTAAAATAAAATAATTAAAATAAATACTTAAAACACATTCCCGTGTAATTAAGGAATGTGTAACTTTTAGTTGTAATTGTGGGTGATGCTAGCCTTTAATAAACACAGTACTGTACTATACGTGGGAAATATTCCAAATTAATGAAGAAAATAATTGTTTTAAATGAGTAATTTAGAATAAATTATGAAATAAATACCGTAGTAAATGCTTCATACAAAGTTTAAGGTATGTCAGCGCAGCTCGGCCATGTGGAATGTACATCCTGTGGGATGTGGGAAGTCGTGCAGGCACAGAGTGGACTCAATGATCATATCTGCAGGAAGCGTCACTAGTGGCAGAAAGTTGAGCTCTGATTTGCGGAGCTTGAGTGGCTGCTGGAGTCACTGCAGTACATCCACAAGGCCGAGGATTACGTGGATAGCACTTTTAGAGAGGTAGTCACACAGCAGGTTCGAAGAACACAGAGAGGGAATGGGTGACCGGCAGAGTATCTAGGAGAAGCAGGCAGGTAGTGCAGGAATCTGCTGAGGCTACCTCACTCTCTAACTGCTTTTCCATTTTGGATACTGGTGAGCGAGATGGTTCCTCGGAGGACGATATCAAGAGCCAAGTTCATGGCACCACAGGTGGCTCAGCTGCACAGGAGGGGAGGAGGAAGGGCGGGAGTGCTAAAGTAGTAGGGGATTCCATAGTTAGAGGAGCAAACAGGCATTTCTGTGGCCATAGACATGACTCCAGGATGGTACGTTGCCTCTCTGGTGCCAGGGTCAAGGATGTCACAGGGCAGCTGCAGAACATGCTTTTGGGGGAGGGTGAACAGCCAGAGGTTGTGGTCCCCATTGGTACCAATGATATAGGTAGGAAAAGGGATGAGGTCCTGAAACCAGATTTTAGGGAGTTAAGAAAATAATTAAAAAGCAGGACCTCAAGAACAGTAATGACAGGATTATTCCCAGTGCCACGTGCCAACGAGCACAAGAATAGGAAGATCGAGCAGTTCAACACGTGGCTGGAGAAATGGAGGAGAAGGGAGGGCTTTAGATTTCTGAGGCATTGGGTCAGGTTCTGGGGGAGGTGGGACCTGTACAAGCTGGACGATCTACACCTGAATAGGACTGAGACGAATGTCCTCGCGGGGAGCTTTGCTAGTGCTATTGGGGAGGGTTTAAACTAGATTGGTATGGGGATGGGACCCTGAGGGGAAATTCAGAGTGGAGAGGAGAAAAACTGGCAGTGGGGAGTAGGGAAGCATCAACTGATACCAAGGATATATCAGCCAGTTGTATCAAGGTTAATAGAACCTTGGAGAGTTTGTTAGAACTAGAGTAGGCAACAGTAAGTCATTAGATGGGGCCAGAATGAGGGGGAGAGGATAAAAAGCCTAAATCAGGGCTAATGTGCATGTGTGTGAAAGCACGGAGTGTGGTTAATAAGATTGGTGAACTGCAGGCACAGGTTAACAAATGGAATTATGATACTATTGTTATAACAGAGACCTGGCTCAAAGAAAGGCAGGACTGGGTTAAATATTCCTGGTACAAGGTGTTCAGGAGAGACAGGAAAGGAAGAAAATGTGGTGGTGGGGGTTAGGGTGGCAGTGGGAAGTGGCAATTCTGGTTAAAGATGGCATTACAGGATTGGAGAGAGAAGATGTTCCAGAGGGGTCAAGGACAGAATCTCTCTGGCTGGAGGTAAGGAATGAAACAGGTGCAGCAACATTGATTATATACGACACAGACCACAAACTAGTGGAAGGGATATGGGGAAACAAATTTGCAAAGGAATTATGGAGAGGTGCAAGAGTTATAGAGTAATCAGAATGGGAGATTTCAATTATCCAAATATGGACTGGGATAGGAATAATACAAAGGGAAAAGTAGGCAAGAGTTCCTGGAATGTGTTCAAGATAATTTTCTGCATCTGTATGTTTCCAGTCCAACTAGAGGACATGTACTTTTGGACCTGGTTCTGGGGAATGAGTTGGCCCAAGTGGATCAAATATCAGTGGGAGAGCCTCTAGGGGACAGTGACCATTGTATCATAAGGTTTAGGTTAATCATGGAAAAGGACAGGGAACAATCCAGAGCGGGGATAATTAATTGTGGGAAAGCCAAGTTCGGTGGGATGAGAAGGCATCAGAGATGAGTGAGTGGGAATCAAATGTTGGCAGAAAAGACGGTGGCCGACAATGGGCCACCTTTAAAGAAAAAGTATTGCAGCAAATGTCAAGGGATATTCCCTGAAGGGGAAAGTTAGGACAAATAAATCCAGAGAACCATGGATGATGAGAGAGATAGAAGATGAAAAGGAGAAAGTGCGCACACAGCAGATGTCAGGTCGAAAATACAATGTAAAATCAGCCTCAATATAGCAGGACCGGGGGGAAATTTAAAAACCAATAAGAAAAGCAAAGAGAGAGCATGAAAAGAGGCCGGCAGCGAACAGAAAAGGAAATCCCAAGGTCTTCTACAAGCATGTAAATAATAAAAGGGTGGTAAAAGAAAGAGTAGGGTTGATTAGGGTCAAAAAAGGGACTTGCATATGGAGGCTGGAGAAAGAGTGCAGGTGTTGTCCGAGTACTCTGCATCTGTCTCTACAAAGGAAGAGGATCCTACCCAGGCCAAGGTGAGAGAGGAGGTAACTGGTACACTAGAAAAACTTACAATCAAGAGGAAGGAGGTGTTGGAAAGACTACCTTTACTTAAAATAGATAAGGTACCAGAACCGGATGAGATGCATCCAAGAGTACAGAGAGAAGTGAGTGGAAATTGCAGAGGAAATAATGATAATCTTCCAGTCTTCCTTAGACACAGGGGATGTGCCACACAACTGGAGAATTGCAAATGTTACACCCTTGTTCAAAAAGGGGTGCAAGGATAAAGCCGGCAACTACAGAGCAGTCAGAATGACCTCAGTGGTAGGGAAACTTCTGGAAACTACAGTATGGGGTAAAATCAATAGTCACTTAGACAAGTACATGATAATGAGGGAAAGCCAGCATGGATTCATTAAGGGAAAATCATGTTTAACTAACTTGCTAGAATTTTTTGAGGAAGTAACAGAGAAGGTTGATAAGGGAAACACTGTTGATGTGGTGTATATGGATTTTTAAAAAAGGCTTTTGATACAGTGCCACACAACAGACTTGTGAGAAAAATTCTAGGTCATGGAATAAAAGGGAAAGTAGGCACTTGGATAAGAAATTGGCTGAGTGACGGGAAACAGAGAGTAGTGTTAAATGGTGGTTTTTCTGATTGTGAAAGGTTTGTAGTGAAGTCTCCCAGGATCAGAGTTGGGACACTTGTCCTTCATGATATATATTAAGGACCTAGACTGTGGTGTGCAGGGCATGATTTCCAAATTTGCAGATGATACGAAGATTGGAAATGTTGTCAACTGTGATGGGGATAGTCTTGAACTTCAAAAGGACATAGACATGTTGGTGGATTGGGCAGACAAGTGGCAGATGAAGTTCAATGCAGAGAAGAGAGAAGTGGCAGGAAAAAGATGGAGAGCACCTAAAGGAGCTGCAGGAACAGAGGGACCTCGGTGTATGCGTACATAGGTCATTGAAGATGGCAGGGCATGTTGAGAAAGCAGTTAATAAAGCATATAGTATCTTGGGCTTTATTAATAGGGACATTGAGTACAGGTGATCATGCTGAACTTGCATAAGACACTAGTTAGGCCTCATCTGGAGTACTGGGTCCAATTCTGGACACCATACTTGAGGAAGGATGTAAAGGCATTGGAAAGAGTACAAAGGAGATTAATGAGAATGATTCCAGGGATGAACAACTGCAGCTATGAGGATAGACTGGAGTGGTTGGGACACTTTTCCTTGGAAGAAAGAGGGCTGAGAGGAGACTTGATAGAGGTATTCAAGATCCTGAGGGATATGGACAGGGTAAATAGTGAGAAACCGTTCCCACTCAAGAAAACATCAAGACCCAAAGGGCACAGATTCAAAATAATGGGCAAGAGGAGTAGAAGTGATGTGAGGAAAATTTTTTTCACCCAGAGGGTGGTGGAGGCAGGTTCGATCAAGGTATTCAAAAGGCAATTGGATTGCTAACGGAAAAGAGAGAATGTACAAGGTTATGGGGATAATGCAGGGGAGAGGGAAGAGGTAGAATGTTCTTTCAGAGAGCCAGTGCAGACTTGATGGGCCGAATGTCCTCCTTCTACACTGTAAAGATACTGTGATACTGTGGGTACCCGCATGGGCCCCAGTTATGCCTGTCTTTTTGTGGGATATGTGGAACGTTCCTTGTTCCAGTCCTACTCAGGCCCCCTCCCACATCACTATTTTCGATGCATTGATGACTGTATCGGTGTCGGTTTGTACTCTCATCGGTACCTGGAAAATTTATCGATTTTGCATCCAATTTCCACCCCTCTCTCACCTTCACATGGTCCATTCTGACACTTCCCTTCCCTTCCTTGACACGGCCCTCAACCATGTCCGACCCCTCTCCCACACCTCTGCCCTCACCGCTTCCTCTCCCTCCCAGAACCATGATCGTGTCCCCTTTGTCCTCACTTTTCACTCCACCAGCCTCCGCATTCAAAGGATCATCCTCCACCATTACCGCCAACTCCAACATGATGCCAACACAAAACATATCTTCCCCTCACCCACCCCCCCTATCAGCATTCCGTAGGGACCGTTCCCTCCCTACACCCTGATCCACTCCTCCATCCCCTTCCCACGGCACCTTCCCATGCAATCACAGAAGGTGCAACACCTGCCCTTTTACCTCCTCCCTCCTCACCGTCCAAGGGCCTAAACACTCCTTTCAGGTGAAACAGTGCTTCACTTGCACCTCCTTCAATTTGGTCGACTGCATTCGCTGCTGCTAACGCGGTCTCCTCTACATTGGGGACACCAAACGCAGACTGGGTGACCGCTTTGCGGAACACCTTCGGCCTGTCCGCAAGCATCGGACAGAGTCAGCATGGATTTACGAAAGGGAAATCATGCTTGACAAATCTACTGGAATTTTTCGAGGATGTAACTAGCAGAGCTGATGAGGGGAAGCCAGTGGATATGGTTTATTTGGGCTTTCAGAAGGCTTTCGACAAAGTCCCACATAAGAGATTAGCGTGAAAAATGAAAGCGCGTGGGATTGGGGGTAGTGTATTGAGATGGATCGAAAACTGGTTGGCAGAAACAAAGAGTAAGAATAAACGGGTCTTTTTCCGAATGGCAGGCAGTGACTAGTGGGATATCGCAGGGATCGGTGCTGGGACCCCAGCTATTCACTATATATATTAATGATTTAGATGAGGGAATTAAATGTAATATCTCCAAATTTGCAGGTGACACAAAGCTGGGTGGGAGGGTGAGCTGTGAGGAGGATGCAGAGATGCTTCAGTGTGATTTGGACAAGCTGAGTGAGTGGGCAGATACATGGCAGATGCAGTATCATGCGGATGAATGAGAGGTTATCCACTTTGGTAGCAAAAACAGGAAGGAAGATTATTACCTGAATGGTGATAAATTGACTGGAGGATGAGGAGCATGATGGACGCTGGGCTATTGGAGGACTGGTGGATAGGAGGTTGTTCGAGTGGGAGAATCAGATCCTCTTTCCCTCCCCCTACCCGGATTTTAACCTAGCGACAGATTTAAAGATAAATCTGTTGAATGAGTTAATAAATTTTATTTATTCTGAGAGGGGAATGTGCAACGAGACCGGCGTGTCCTTGTACACCAGTCGCTGAAGGTAAGCATGCAGGTGCAGCAGGCGGTAAAGAAGGCAAATGGTATGTTGGCCTTCATAGTGAGAGGATTCGAATACAGGAGCAGGGATGTCTTGCTGCAATTATACTGGGCCTCTGTGAGACCATACCCGGAATATTGTGTGCAGTTTTGGTCTCCTTGTCTGTGGAAGGATGTTCTTGCTATAGAGGGAGTGCAGTGAAGGTTTACCAGATTGATTCCTGGGATGGCGGGACTGACATATGAGGAGAGATTGAGTTGATTAAGATTATATTCGCTGGGGTTCAGAAGAATGAGGGAGGATCTCATAGAAACCTATAAAATTCTAACAGGGCTAGATAGGGTGGATGCAGGAAGGATGTTCCCGATGGTGGGGGAGTCCAGAACCAGGGGTCACAGTCTGAAGATACGGGGTGGACCATTTAGGACTGAGGCGAGGAGAAATTTCTTCACCCAGAGAGTGGTGAGCCTGTGAAATTTGCTACTACAGAAAGTAGTTCAGGCCAAAATATTGTATGTTTTCAAGAAGGAGTTAGATCTATCTCTTGGGGAGAAAGGGATCAAAGCATATGGGGAGAAAGCGGGAGCAGGGTTGGATGATCAGCCATGATCATAATGAATGGTGGGGCAGGCTCGAAGGGCCGAATGGCCTACTCCTGCTCCTATTTTCAATGTTTCTATGACCCAGACCTTCCTGTCGCTTGCCATTTCAACACACCATCCAGCTCTCATGCCCACATGTCTCTCCTTAGCCTGCTGCAATGTTCCAGTAAAGCTCAACGCAAACTGGAGGAAAATCACCTCATCTTCTGATTAGGCACTTTACAGCCTTCCGGACTGAACATTGAGTTCAACAACTTCAGACCATAAACTCTCTCAACCATCTCTAATCCTTTATTAATCCCACTTGTTTTATTTCAATTTTAATTTCAATTTTTCTTCTTCTTTATTTTTATTTATTTATTTTTATTTATTTATTTTTATTTATTCATTGATTTTTCCCCCCACCCCTGCTCCCACAGGGCTTTCTGTCACTTGTTTCTATGTTGTGCTTTCACAGAGCGCTGACCCTTGTTCTGCTATTAACACATTCTGCCGCTATCAGCACCTCCTTTAGTCCTCACAAAAAAAGCAGCTCTGAAGAAGAGTCACACGGACTCGAAACGTTAACTCTGCTCCTTGCTGCACAGGCGCTGCCGGGTCTGCGGAGCTTTTCCAGCAGTTTTTGTTTTTATTTCAGATTTCCAGCATCTGCAGCATTTTGCTGTCATTTCATTGAAATGATTGTACCTGAAAGAACAAATGTTCTTTCAAAGGGAAGGTCTATGATATGATGGAAGGCAGGACAGATTAAATGCTAAAAGGATGATACTGAAATTGTTGATGATGTCAGTGTTGATCCAAATGCTCCTCTCCAGCCTTTCAATGTCTGGCTAAAATAATTAAAATTCCCCAAGTGCCCCCAGTAATGATGTAGATCCATGGACCGGAAACATTAGCTCTGTTTCTCGCTCCATAGATTCTTCCAGCCATGCTGACTATTTCAACAACAATAACATCTTTACACAGCACTTTCAGTGTATTAAAACATTCCAAGACTCTTAACAGGAGCATTATAAAACAAAAGGTGACACTGGAGCCACACAAGGAGTCCACAGCATTAAGCTTTGTCTGAGTGCAGCGAGTTTAAGTGTTTAGCTCCGGGAATTTGGGAAGTGAAAGAATTTTAAGGATTGATTCCTTTCTAAAATCTAGTTGAGTTTGCATTTTATGTTTAACTTAAGTGTAACAGAAAATTGTAGTTTCTTTCAGTGTTAGTCATTTATTCTTTCATGGGATGTGGGCATCACTGGCTGGACCACCATTTATTGCCCTTCCCTAATTGTCCTTGAGAAGGTGGTGTTGAGCTGCCTTCTTGAACCGCTGCAGTCCATGTGGTGTAGCTTCACCCACTGTACTACAAGGAAGGGAGTTCCAGGATTTTGACCCAGCAATAGTGAAGGAACAGCAATATAGTTCCAAATCAGAATTGTGTGTAGCTTAGAGGGGAACTTGAAGATGGTGGTGTTTCTATGCATCTACTGCCCTTGTCCGTCAAGGTGTTAGTGACTGTGGGTTTGGAAGGTGCTGTCGAAGGAGCCTTGGTGAGTTTGTGCAGTGCATCCTGTAGATGGTACACACTGCGGGCACTGTGCGTTGGTGGTGGGGGGAGTGGATGTTGACGGTGGTGAATGGGGTGCCAATCAAGCCGGCTGCTTTGTCCTGGATGGTGTCCAGCTTCTTGAGTGTTGTTGGAGCTGCACTCACCTCGGGAAGTGCAGAGTATTCCATCACACGCCGCACTTGTGCTTTGTGGATGGTACAGGCTTTGGGGAATCAGGTGGTGAGTTACTCACTGCAGAATTCCGAGCCCCTGACCTGTTCTTGTAGCCACAGTATATTTTTGGCTGGTCCTGTTCAATTTCTAGTCAATGGTCAGCCGCCCATGGGGTGGAATTTTCCATGCCCGCTGGCATTGGGCGTGATCGGTGGCATGAGCGGACAATATGGCCACGATGGCGGGAAACCAGTTCTCGATTGTCCGCTCAGCCTGCCGACAGCGGCCGTGTTTCCCGCCATCGGACATCGGGAACCTCATTGTCATACATCAGCCCATCATTTTCCGGCTAAGCCGCCGGAATCACCCTCCCCCCCCGCCTCTCCCGCTGGATTGTGCGTCCAGGTCGGTGGGAAAGCACGCCGACGTGTTTCACAACAGCACAGAAACGACCTGCACTTGGCGGCTGCACTTTGAGGGGAATTCGGAGTTGAATACCTCGTATTAGGGAAACCTGTATGAAGTGACCATTCCTCTGAAACTCAGACAGTTCAGGCACAGCCACATTGATATGATTGGGGTCGGGCTCCGAGCTTATCTGCCCACTCAAGCAACGCAGAGGCATCAAAGAGCCACCAAGTTCTCCAGAGCTCCCCCCAGCACAGACTGCACATTCAGGAGCACTTTAGTGGACTGCAGAGCAGTTGGACTGCACACGTTGTACAATCTCCTCGCTAAAGCTGGCCATGGAGCAGTCACTGCTGGAGGTGTTCACAGCCTCTTGCAATGTAAACATCCCGGTTTGGACCAGCCTCCCCCATGGTTCAAGCTAACAGGGCAGCCATGCAGCGCACTAATCTCTGGCCATCCAAGTGGGGATCAGCTCTCTCCGGGAAATGTTAAGGGGCCGTCACACTTAACCAGGACAGGTTCTTAGTACACCCATGCTAACCAGGTGTCTCTCTCTTTAACCCAGCAGGAGGAGTACATTAGGATCATGGAGCCTGGTGAACTAGCTGTATGCCTGATGGCCTACAGAGAGCGAAGACGACGGAGGAGAGAGTGACTGAGGCTCCTGGCTGCGCAGAGGCAGGAGCAGCAACCTCAGGAAGAAGTGGGGCTGTGGCTCCCGCACACGCAGCCCAAGAGCCAGAGCGAGCCCTGGCTGGTTGGCGCCTAGCGACACCCAGGGTCTATAGACGCCGCCTTTCATTCCTGCAGATGACCAAGAACCAATGTCTCCGCAGACTGTGCATTTCTAGGGAACTGGTTGGTCACATCTGCCAGCTACTGCAGGATTTGGCACCACGGGGACATGGAGGGCACCCACTGCCAGTGGCCATGAAAGTGACCACAGCGCTCAATTTCGACGCCAGTGGCTCCTTTAAGAGCTGCACAGGTGACCTCTGTGGGACATCACAAGCCTCCACCCATAAATGCATCCATGAGGTCACGGATGCCATCTTTTCGAGGGCACACAACTTTGTGCATTTTGCCCGGGACCAGGAAAGCCAGGATGCAAGAGTGATTGGATTTGCCCAGACCTCGGGTTTCCCACTGGTGCAGGATGCGATCGACTGCACTCGTGGTGCTCAGATATCCGTCACAACACATGGTGGACTACATCAACCGCAAGGGGTTCCATTCGCTGAATGTGCAGCTGGTGTGCGACCACCAGAAACACATCCTGCAGGTGTGTGCTCGGTTTCCAGGGAGTGTGCACGATGCCTACATCCTCAGTCGGTCACAGATCCCTGGAGACTTCCAGGATCCACTGAGGCTGCAGGGATGCTCCTCGGGGACAAGGGCTCCCCGCAGAGTCCATGGCTGATGATGCCGAGCGGCAGCCTCAGACTGCAGCAGAGCGACAGTATAATGAGGCTCATGCTGCAGCTCGCAACTTGCTGGAGGTAACCATCGGGATGCTGAAGGTGAGGCTCCGGAGCCTGGAGTGGTCTGGTGGAGCGCTGCAATACAGTCCACAGAGGATGTCACACATCGTCATCGTTTGCTGTGCCCTTTACAACCTGGCGCTCCAACAGGGAGACGAGCTGACTGAGGAGGAGCTGGAGGAGCTGCAGATCTCCTCCGATGAGGAGGACGCTGAAGGGGATGAGGCTGAGGAGGTCCTCGGAGGCGATGATGACGGGGATGAAGACCTCGCACAGGCTAGACGAGGCAGGCACGCTCGGGAGGCCCTCATAGTTGCTAGATTTGTGGAGGATGATGACGACATGCAGTGAGGAGACACCATAGACCCTCACATCACACTTGTGAACGTTTGACTCCCGTCTGGCTTATGGCAGAATGTGAGAATGCTCCTGTCATGGAGACGCAGGGGAGGCCCTAATAGTCACTCAATTGCAGCAAGATGATGATGACCATGCACTGCGCACACTCCATAAATCTTCACACAGCCTCTAAGAATGTCTGACTCCTGTCTGGCCGAGGGCAGCTCACTTGTTCTTTGTGATCAGGGTCATATCATAGAGATGCAGCCATAAAACTGTTAAAGTATCTGATCCTTTATCCACCTTCAGCACCTGTTGCTGTTGCTGTCCATCCTGCGGCCAGAGCGGGCGTAGAGGACATCCTGGCAGGTCTCTACGGCATCCAAAAGGTTCTCGAGGAACGTGTGGCTGAAGCTGGGGCTGCAGTCCTCTTTAGTTTCAGAGCCATGTCTTCCATGCAGCAGTGGTGGTCTGGATGAACTGAGATATGTGCTTGTGGCTGGACTTTAAACATGGCGCCTGGCGAGATGCAGCGGCTGGGTGATGGCAGGCGGGTGAATGGGAGCCCGTTCGCCATGGAAACGGCGGGTTTCCCAGGAATGCAGAAATAATGTGCCGGGTTTGGGATGATACAGTGTGAAAACCCGACATCGAGGCCCACGGGTAAAACATCATTTTACCCACCCGCTACTGCACTTAGTGCCAACCTGGGAAAATTCCACCCATGATGTTGATAGAGGGGGGCGGGGGGTGCAGTGATGGTAATGCCATTGAATATCAAGGGGGGATGGTTAGATTCTCTCTTGGTGAAGATGGTGGGCATTTGTGTGGAGTGAATGTTACAAGCTCTCTACTAAGAGGTAGTTGTACATACGAACATACAAGTTAGGAGCAGGAGTAGGCCACTCAGCCCCTCGAGCCTGCTCTACCATTCAATAAGGTCATGACTGATCTGATTGTAACCTCAACCCCACATTCCTTCCTACCCCTGATAACCTTTCACCCCTTGTTAATCAAGAATCCAGCTAGCTCTGCCTTAAAAATATTCAGACTCTTCTTCCACCGCCTTTTGAAGAAGAGCGTTCCAAAGACTCCCTACCCTCTGACAGAAAAACATTCTCCTCATCTCTATCTTAAATGAGCGACCTCTTATTTTCAAACAGTGACTCCTAGTTCTAGATTCTCCCACATGAGGAAACACCATCTCCACATCCACCCTGTCTAGACCCATCAGGGTCTTAAAGGTTTCAAGCAAATCGCCTTTTACTCTTCGAAATTACAACCTTTCCTCATAAGACAACCCACCCATTCCCAGTATTAATCTAGTAAACCTTCTCAGAACTGTTCCTAATGCATTTACATCTTTCTTTGGATAAGGAGACCAGTACTGTACACAATGCTCCAGATGTGGTCCCTCCAATGCCTGTACAACTGAAGCATAACCCCCCTACTTTAGTGATCAATTTCCCTCACAATAAATGATAACATAGTATTAGCTTTCCTAATTACCTGCTGTACCTGCACACTAAGCTTTTGTGATCCATGTGCTAGGATTCCAAGATCCCTCTGAATCTCAGAGCTCTGCCCTCTCTCACCATTTAGTTAATAAGCTTCCTTTTTATTCTTCCTGCCAAAATGAACAATTTCACATTTGCTCACATTCTAGCCCATTCGCCAGATCTTTTCCTACCCACATAACCGATCTATGTCACTTTGTAGCCTCATGTCCTCTTCATAATTTACATTCTTACCTATCTTTGTGTCATCAGTAAATTTAGCAACCATTCCTTTGGTCCTTTCATCCAAGCCATTTATATAAATTGTAAAAAGTTGAGGCCCAGCACTGATCCCTGGCACACCACTCGTCATATCCTGCCAACCACAAAAAGACCCATTTATGCCTACTCTCTGCTTCCGGTTAGTCAGCCAATCTTCTATCCATGTCAATATGTTACCCCCTACCCCATGAGCTTTTATTTTCCACAATAACATTTGATGTGGCACTTTATCAAATGCCTTCTGGAAATCTAAGTTAAGTTCATCCACTGGCTACCCTTTATTCACAGCATATGTGACTCCTCCAAAGTGCTCCAATAAATTGGTGAAACATGATTTCCCTTTTACAAAATCATGTTGACTCTGCCTGATTGCCTTGATTTTTTTCTAAGTGCCCTGCTGTAACATCTTTAATAATAGCTTCTAACATTTTCCCTATGACAGATGTTAACTGGCCTGTAGTTTCCTGCCTTCTGTCTCCCTCCCTTTTTGAATAAGATAAATAAATAACCTTTGTTATTTTGCAGTCTAATGGAACCTTCCCCAAATCTTGGGAATTTTGGAAAATTAAAACCAATGTATCAATTATCTCACTAGCCACTTCGTTCAAGACCTTAGGCTGAAGTCCATCTGGACATGTGGATTTGTCATCCTGCATTCCAACAATTTGCTTAATATCACTTCCCTGGTGATTGTAATTTTCCCAAGTTCCTCCCTCCCTTCCATTTCCTGATTCACAGCTATTTCTGGGATGTTACTTGTCTTATCTACAGTGAAGACTGAAGCAAAATGCCTGTTTAATTCATCCACCATCCATTATTTTCCACTAGCAATTCCTCAGACGCACTTTCTATAGGACCAATGCTCACTTTGTTAACTCTTTTCTTATTTAAATACCTATTGAAGCTCTTACTATCTGTCTTTATGTTACTAGCTAGCTTTCTCTCATACTCAAATTTTTCCATCCTTATTAATCTTTTTGCCATTCTTTGCTGTTCTTTATATTCTTTCCAATCTTCAAGCTGCCACCCATCTTTGCGTAATTATATGCTTTTTCTTTAAGTTTGATACTGTCTTTAACTTTATTAATTAACCACGGATGGTGGGCCCTCCCCTTGGAATTTTTCTTTCTCATTGGAATGTATATATTCTGTGTATTCTGAAATATCCCTTTAAATGTCTGCCACTGAACCTCTATTGACCTATCCCTTAACCTCATTTTCCAGTTCATTAACTAGCTCTGCTTTCATGGCCTAATAATTGCCTTTATTTAAGTTTAAAATACTAGTCTTGGACGTAATCATTTGTCCCTCAATATGGATGTAAAATTCAATCATATTATGATCACTGTTACCCAGGGGGTGCCTTCACTAAGAGGTTATCAATTAATCCTATCTCATTGCTCAATACCAGGTCTAGTATAGCCTGTTCTCTGGTTAGTTCCAGAATGTGCTGTTCTAAGAAACTATCCCGAGAACATTCTATGAACTCCTCATCTATGATACCTTTGCCCATTTGACTTTTCCTGTCTATATGTAGATTAAAATCCCCCATGATTATTGCCGTACCTTTCTGACAAGCTCCCATTATCTCTTCCTTTGTACTCTGTCCTACTGTGTGGGGGGCCTGCAAACCACTCCCACAAGTAACTTCTCGCGTTTATCATTCCTCTTCTCAATCCAAACTGCATCAAAATCCTGGTTTCCTGAATTTAGGTCATCCCTCTCTAATGTGCTAATATCATCTTTAATTAACAGATCCACCCCTCTAGCTTTTCCTAACTTCCTGTCCTTCCTAAATGTCACACACTGTTAAATATTCAGATCCCAATCTTACATCATCCTGTAGCCATGTTTCTGTAATTGCTATCAGATCGTATTTATTTGTTTCTATTTACGCTATCAGTTCATCCGTTTTGTTTTGAATGCTACGTGCATTTAGATACAGAGACTTTAGTTTTGTCCATTTATTATTTTTGTAGTGTATAGCCTTATCTGCTGATTTACTCTGAGTGCACTCTTTGTCCCTTTCTGTCATGGATGGTTTATCATTTCCCACATTAATAGCTTTCCCTCTTGTCTTATCTCTACTCTTTGCTTTACCACATTTTCCCAGATTTGATGCCTTGACCCCACTATTCAGTTTAAAACCATCTCTACTTCCATAGTTATGCAGCTCACGAGGATACCAGCCCCAGCACAGTTCAGTTGTTGACCGTCCCAATGGTACAGATCACACTTTCCCCAATACTGATGCCAGTGCCCCACAAACCGGAACCCACTTCTCACACACCAGTCTTTGTCCCACACATTCATTTCTCTCATCTTACTTGTCCTAGGCCAATTTGCATGTGCTCAGGTAATAATCCAGCGTGTAATAGAGTTGATCTTTCAGACAATTTTCTTTGTGGACACAGTTAACTTTATTTATAAGACAGCAGCAACTACTTACAGATGTGTATCAAACTCCATAACTAAAGAGGAACTCTCTACTAGAGGTTCCCCATGCTGCTCACACATTGGTTTACACAGGTCATGTGATCTTACAAAACAGGATTATTCTTAAAGCTGCAGTCCTATGTTTATCCAAACTATAATTGCTACATTCCTCCCCCTTTAACATTTCTGTACATTTTGCATTTACAAGGATATTTATCTCATGAACTTAGAATACTTACACAGGTCATGAAATTACAAGTTCAGTCTTTCAGGTGGTTTTCTGATCCATAGCTTTACGACTTCAATTCTTTTGCAGGGAACACATTCTCTGGAACTGCATTAACATCAGATACCTCATTAGGCACATGCAGTTCAGTGTCTTCCACTCTAACAGAGGCATTGGTCATGTCTGTCCTTGGTTGAGCGACTTCAACAGGAACCACTGGTTCAGTAATGGTTACATGTGGAACATTTTTTTTTGGGGTATCTCTCTTCTTCTTAAATGATCCACATGTTTACTGCTGATCCGGCCTTCCACTTCCACATGGTACAATAATGGCTCAGTGACGGAGCTCACTCTACCAGCTATCCACTTCAGTCCTCGACCGAAAGTCCTTACATATACTGCTTCTCCAACAGTAAATTGTAGCTCACGATTATGCAAATCATGAATCTCTTTTTGGATTCCTTGACTTTTCTCCACCCTCCCCTCCAAAATTGGGAAGTATCAGGCTTAATCTTGTTCGAAGACAACGCCTCATCAGTAATTCTCAGGGGTTGCTCCTGTTGTAGTGGGGGGGGTGGGGGGGTTGTTCTGTCGTGAAATAGGAAATGAGCAAGTCTAGTTTCCAGTGATTCACTTTAACTTTTTCATTCCCACTTTAAAAGTTTGTACTGCCCTTTCTGCCAGTCCGTTAGATGACGGATGGTCCAGTGCAGTCTTCACGTGGTTGATATCATTGATGTTGATAAATCATTGAAATTCAGCGCTCATAAACGTAGTACCATTATCTCAGACAATTACCTCTGGCAATCCATGGTTGGCGAAGTTCTGGCGTTGGTGATTTTACCTCATAAACCATAGAACCATAGAACACTACAGCACAGAAAACAGGCCATTCGGCCCTTCTAGTTTGTGCCAAAATACTATTCCGCTAGTCCCATTGACCTGCACCTAGTCCATAACCCTCTAGACCTCTCCCATCCATGTATCTATCTAATTTATTCTTAAAACTTAAGAGTGAGCCCGCATTTACCACATCAGATGGTAACTCCTTCCACACTCTCACCACTCTCTGAATGAAGAAGTTCCCCCTAATGTTCCCCCTCAACCTTTCCTCTTTCACCCTAAAGCCATGTCCTCTCGTGTTTATTTCTCCTAATCTAAGTGGCAAGAGCCTACTCGCATTTACTCTGTCTATACCCCTCACAATTTTGTAAACTTCTATCAAATCTCCCCTCATTCTTCTACGCTCCAAGTAATAAAGTCCTAACCTGTTTAATCTCTCCCTGTAACTCAACTCCTTAAGACCCGGCAACATCCTAGTAAATCTTCTCTGCATTCTCTCAATCTTACTGATATCCTTCCTGTAGTTAGGCGACCAGAACTGCACACAATACTCCAAAGATAAAAACAAAAAGCTAAAAGCTACTGCGGATGCTGGAAATCCAAAACAAAATAAAAACAGAATTACCTGGAAAAACTCAGCAAGTCTGGCAGCATCGGTGGAGAAGAAATCAGTCAACGTTTCGAGCCCTCATGGCCCTTCAGCAGAACTGAAGCATAGTTTCAACAAGGGAGAAATATAAATTGGTTTAAGGTGGGTGGGGGGGAAGAGACACATTGAGGGTGTGGTGTGAGCAGATAATCAAAAGATGTCAGAGACAAAAGGGTCAAAGAGGTGTTGAAGGTGGTGGTCTTTGTCTGAGAAAAGTGCTAATTAAGAATGCAAGACAGGATATTCAAAGTACAGCTCTAGTGGGGGTGGGGTGGAAAGACTAAAGGTTTTAGTTTTAGATTTAAAAATAATGGAAATAGGTGGGGAAAGAAGAATCTATATAAATTATTGAAAAAAAAAGGCGGGTGGGGGGGGAAAAGAAACGGGGTGGGGATGGGGGGAGGGGGAGTTTAAGATCTAAAGTTGTTGAATTCAATATTCAGCCCAGAAGGCTGTAAAGTGCCTAGTCGGAAGATGAGGTGCTGTTCCTCCAGTTTGCGTTGGGCTTCACTGGAACAATGCAGCAAGCCAAGGACAGACATGTGGGCAAGAGAACAGGGTGGAGTGTTAAAATGGCAAGCGACAGGGAGGTTTGGGTCTTTCTTGCGGACAGACCGCAGGTGTTCCGCAAAACGGTCGCCCAGTTTGCGTTTGGTCTCTCCAATGTAGAGGAGACCGCATTGGGAGCAACGAATGCAGTAGACTAAGTTAGGGGAAATGCAAGTGAAATGCTGCTTCACTTGAAAGGAGTGTTTGGGCCCTTGGACGGTGAGGAGAGAGGAAGTGAAGGGGCAGGTGTTGCATCTTCTGCGTGGGCATGGGGAGGTGCCATAAGTGGGGGTTGAGGAGTAGGGGGTGATGGAGGAGTGGACCAGGGTGTCCCGGAGGGAACGATCCCTACGGAATGCCGTCAAGGGGGGTGAAGGGAAGATGTGTTTGGTGGTGGCATCATGCTGGAGTTGGCGGAAATGGCGGAGGATGATCCTTTGAATGCGGAGGCTGGTGGGGTGATAAGTGAGGACAAGGGGGACCCTATCATGTTTCTGGGAAGGAGGAGAAGGCGTGAGGGAGGATGCGCGGGATATGGGCCGGACACGGTTGAGGGCCCTGTCAACGACCGTGGATGGAAAACCTCGGTTAAGGAAGAAGGAGGACATGTCAGAGGAGCTGTTTTTGAAGGTAGCGTCATCAGAACAGATGCGACGGAGGCGAAGGAACTGAGAGAATGGGCAATACTCCAAAGTTGGCCTCACTAATGTCTTATACAACCTCACCATCCCAACTCCTATACTCAATACTTTGATTTATGAAGGCCAGTATGCCAAAAGCTTTCTTTACAACCTTGTCTACCTGTGACGCCACTTTCAGGGAATTGTGTATCTGAACTCCCAGATCCCTTTGTTCCTCCACACTCCTCAGTGCCCTACCATTTACTGTGTATGTCCTACCTTGGTTTGACCTTCCAAAATGTAACACCTCACACTTTTCCGCATTAAATTCCATCTGCCATTTTCTGGCCCATTTTTCCAGTTGGTCCAGATCTCTCTGCAAGCTTTGAAAGCCTTCCTCGCTGTCCACAACTCCTCCAATCTTAGTGTCATCAGCAAACTTGCTGATCCAATTCACCACATTATCATCCAGATCATTGATATAGACAACAAACAACAATGGTCCCAGTACAGATCCCTGAGGCACACCACTAGTCACAGACCTCCAGTCTGAGAAGCAATCATCCACTACCACTCTCTGTCTTCTCCCACACAGCCAATTTCAAATCCAGTTTACAACCTCTCCATGGATACCAAGTGTCTGAACCTTCTGAACTAACCTCCCATGTGGGACCTTGTCAAAGGACTTACTAAAGTCCATGTAGACAACATCCACAGCCTTTCCTTCATCTACTTTCTTGGTCACCTCCTCGAAAAACTCTACAAGGTTCGTTAAACACGACCTACCACGCACAAAGCCATGCTGACTATTCTTAATCAGCCCTTGGCTGTCCAAATAATTATATATCCGATCTCTCAGAACACCTTCCAATAATTTACCTACTACTGACGTCAGGCTCACTGGCCTGTAATTACCTGGTTTACTTTTGGAGCCTTTTTTAAACAACGGAATAACATGAGCTTCCCTCCAATCCTCCGGCACCTCACCCGTGGCTAAGGACATTTTAAATATTTCTGCCAGGGCCCCTGCAATTTCTACACTAGTCTCCCTCAAGGTCCGAGGGAATATCATGACAGGCCCGGGGGATTTATCTACCTTTATTCGCTGCAAAGCAGCAAGCACCTCCTCCTCTTTAATCTCTATATGTTCCATGAAACTACTGCTTGTTTCCCTTCCTTCCTTATACACTATGCCAGTTTCCTGAGTAAAGACTGATGCAAAAAAACTGTTTAAGATCTCCCCCATCTCGTGAGGCTCCACACATAGACGACCACTCTGATCTTCAAGGGGACCAATTGTGTCCCTTACTATCCTTTTACTCTTAATATACTTGTAGAAACCCTTAGGGTTTACCTTCATATTATCTGCCAAAGCAACCTTATGTCTTCTTTTTGCCTTCCCGATTTTCTTTTTTAGTATTTTCTAACATTTTCTATACTCTACAAGTACTCATTTGCTTCTTGTTGCCTATACCTGCTATACACCTCTCTCTTCTTCTTAACCAGATCGCCAATATACCTTGAAAACCAAGGTTCCCTATGCCTGTTAACTTTGCCTTTAATCCTGACAGGAACATGCAAACTCTGCACTCTCAAAATTTTGCCTTTGAATGCCTTCCACTTACTGAACACATCCTTGCCAGAAAACAACTTATGCCAATCCACTCTTCCTAGACCCTTTCTCATTTACACAAAATTGGCCTTTCTTCAATTTAGAATCTCAACTCGAGGACCAGACCTATCCTTATCCATAATTAGCTTAAAACTAATGACATTGTGGTCACTGGACCCAAAATGTTCGCCTACACATACTTCTGTCACCTGACCTGTCTGGTTCCCTAATAGGAGATCAAGTATTGCATTCTCTCTCGTTGGTACCTCTACATATTGATTTAGAAAACTGTCCTGAACACATTTGACAAACTCCAAGCCATCCAGCCCTTTTACAGTATGGGAGTCCCAGTCAATATGTGGAAAGTTAAAATCTCCTACTATCACAACTTTCTGTTTCTTACATCGGTCTGCTATCTCTCTACAGATTTGCTCCTCTAATTCTCTCTGACTATTGGGCGGTCTATAATACAACCCTATTAGTGTGGTCACACCTTTCCCATTCCTCAGCTCCACCCATATGGCCTCTGTAGACGAGCCCTCCGGGCTGTCCTGCTTATGCACAGCTGTGATATTTTCCCTGACTAGTAATGCCACTCCTCCCCCTTTCATCCCTCCCCCTCTATCACGTCTGAAACAACGGAACCCCGGAACATTGAGCTGCCAGTCCTGCCCCACCTGCAACCAAGTCTCACTAATAGCAATAATGTTGTAATCCCACGTGCCAATCCACGCCCTAAGCTCATCTGCCTTTCCGACAATACGTCTAAGTGCTTGGAATGAAAGATGATTCCGAGGCAAGGACCAACGTAATCTCTGTGCAATTGCACCCAAGGTCTACCAGGACACTCCCATGGGTGTAACGGGACTGCCACTGGTAACTCTTGCAGCTGTTGACATTGCACACAGTGTTTTACCCCCCGTCCAATATCACCGTCCATCCCCGGCCACCAAAGATAACTTTGCGCTATCGTCTTCATGCGTGAGATTCCTGGATGGGCATGTGTAGCTCTACTAAGAGTGGTTCCCTTCCTTGTGAAGGAACTACCACTCGTACACCCCATAATAGAATACCATCTTGACTGCTCATCTCGTATCTTCGGTTGCAAAATGGCTTCAATTCATCAGAGACTGATTTCTGGGACCAGCCATGTAACACTTAGTCTCTCACTCGAGACAGGACTGGATCACAATTCATCCAGTTTCTTATCTGCCTGGCACAGACTGGCGAGGAATCTCGGAAATTCATCACTAATATGAGTGCTTGAGGAATTGGGATGTGGTCATTGTTCTCTTGTAAAGGAAGGCGACTTAGGGCATCGGCATTTGCTATATGAATCCCTGGTCTATGTACAAATGTTATTCATATGCTGCCAAAATTAGGGCCCATCATTGTATATTCGTGCTGACGCTATGAGTGGTATAGCCTTTTCCTCACTAAAGACCCAAAAGTGGTTTGTGGTCTAATACGATCGTGAAATGTCGCCTGTGCACGTATTGGTGGAATTTTTTACGCCAAAAATAATGAACACACTTTCCTCTTGGAGCTGAGAATATCCTTTTTCAGCTGTGATAAGTGTCCTGGATACATAGCCTAATGGCCTCTCGGTGCTCTCATCCATTTTGTGAGATAGGACCGCTCCCAATCCATAGGGGGACCCGTCACAGGTTAGCACCAATTCCTTTGTCTGGTCATAATGCACTAACAAATTTGAAGAGTATAAGAGCTGTTTTACTTTCACAAAGGCTCCTTCTTGGGGTGACTCCCAAAACCAACCCTGTTTTTTTTCCTAGCAGAGAATGTAGAGGGGCTAGAACTGTGGAATAATTTGGTAGAAATCGCCCATAATAATTTACCATCCCTGAAAATGCTTTTAAGTTCAGAGATGTTCTTAGGTGCAGGTGCCTCTCTTATTGCTTTACCTTTCTCCACAACAGGGTGTAACCCTTGGGCATCTACCCAAAGGCTCAAATAAATGACTTTGTTTGCCTGAAAAGTGCATTTTTCCTTCTTCAGGAACACTCCTGCTTCCATAAATCGTTCCCAAACTTCCTCCAGGTTCGCCAAGTGTTCCTTTTCTGTGAACCCAGTTATCAGTACATTGTCCAGGTAGACCATTACTTGAGGTAGGCCCTGTAGTAAGCTCTCAATTGTCCTTTGGAAAATGGCACAGGCCGAGGAGACACCGAAGGGCAGGCATGTATGTTGATACCCTTTGTGGGTATTTATGGTCACAAATTCCCGGGAGGCATCTTCCAACTCCAGTTGCTGATATGCATGACTCATGTCAAGCTTTATATACGTTGTACTTCCTACTATAGGTCTTCAATCTTGGGAATGGGGTACCTGTCCAGTTTGGCTGCTCCGTTGATTGTTAGTTTATAGTCCCCGCAGATCCGGATGGTCTGGTTTGGTTTAAGAACAGGGACCTTGGGTGCTGCCCACTCTGAGAACTGGACCAATCTTGATACCCAGCCTCTCTAGCCGGTTCAACACAGCATCAAACTTCTCTCTCAGGGCGTATGGCACCGGTCTTGCTTTCAAGAAGCGAGGGGTTGCTTCTGGGCCCACATAAATCCTGGCCTGTAGGCCTTGGATTTTTCCCAGTTCATCCTTGAAGACAGTGTCATATTCTATTAGCAGCTCGAGTGGTCTCCCTGCTCGTAACTGGAAGATTTCGGACCAGTTTAATTTAATCTCTTTCAACCAATCACACCCTAGAAGGCTTGGTCCTTCACCTCCTACCACCATCACTGGTAGCTGTGCCGATTGGTGTCTAGAATGAACAGTTGCTCTAGTGATACCTATTACCTGGATTTCTTCATCTGCATATGTTTTCAACTTGGCAGATGTTTGTTCCAAATTTAATTGTTGATCACCTTTATTTAAATATCTGAAAGTGTGTTCTCCTATAACAGTGGGAGAAATACCTGTGTCTCCTTCCATTTTTAATTGTTTACCATTCATTTGCACTGTGACAATAATTGGCTCTGTCTTTCCAACTTTCATGTTGAATAATGAATAAATGTCAGAATTGGTTCTTTCCGGCTCTTCTACACTACAGACTTCATTGAACTTCGATTGTTGTTTGGAGGCCTGTTTAAATCTCACTTTGCAATGTTTCAATATGTGTCCACTCCTGTGACAAAAATAACACTCGACTTTCTTAAATTGCCAATCGTTAGAAGAATGATTGTTTCCATGTCGATACAAATTCGTTTTTGATTTTGTTGCTGAGCGATTTCCTCGCATTTTTTGGTTTGCAGGGGCTGTTTCCCACTTCGTAGCAGAGTTCCGGCTTTTCACGCCACTTTCTGCTGACTGTTCCCGCCCAACTAGGAGGACAGTGCTATTTTGTGCCCCTTGAATTGCTTGTGAATCCCTTCCGGAGCTTTCCATCACCAGCGCTATTTCTAACGCTTTCTTAAAATCAAGATCCACTTCAGCCAGCAATCTTCACTGAATAACATCCTCCTGCACGCCACATACCAAACGATCTCTGAGCATGTCATTCAGGGTTTCACCCAATTCACAATCTTCCGTTAGTTGTTTTAATTTCACCATGTAGATAGCAATGGACTCCCCTGGGACTCCATTCCATCAATTAAACCGGAATCTCTGCATTGTGACTGAGGGCTTGGGTTGAAAATGTCCCTGAATGAGGTCTATTAATTGAATGAAAGTCTATGAATCCAGGGCACTGGGGGCCTTCATGCTTCAAATTAAACTGTAGGTCTTGCCTCCACAAATACTCAAGAGAATCGCTCTCCTCCTTCCCACCTCTGTGATTTTGTTGGCTTGAAAGTAGAACGCAAGTTGATCTATATATTGAGAATAATCGTTTGTGATTGGTTCAAAGGGTTTGGTTCTGCCAAACTGTGGCATTTCAGATCAGAATATCTTCTTTTCTTTTTAATGAACTTAGATACCGACAATCTCTGGGCAAGTTACAGCAGCGCATCTGATGTTTCCTCATCACCAGTTTGTTATAGAGTTGATCTTCCAGACAACTTTTCTGAGTGGACACAGTGAACTTTATTTACAAGACAGCAGCAGCAACTTACATATGTGCATCATACTCCATAACTAAGGAAGAACTCTCCCCTAGAGGTTCCCTGTGCTGCTGAGATGTTGGTTTACACAAATCATGTGATCTTACAACACAGGATCATTCTTAAAGCTACAGTCCTAAGTTTATCCAAACTATAATTACCACAGAGAGATTATTACCTTTAAAGTTCTGCTTCTTAGTCTGGTGACTAGTTCCTCATACTGACTATGCAGAGCCTCCTTCCTCATCCTGCCTTTTTCTTGGTACCTACATGGACCACGACCACTGGAACCACCACACCCACTGCAAGTTCCTCTCGAACCCTGAGCAGATGCCAGAACCCTGGCACCGGGCAGGCAACACAACCATCTGCACTCTCGCTCTTTGCTACAGAGAACAGTGTCAATCCCCCTCACTATACTGTTCCCTACTACCACTATGTTCACTTTTGCTCCCCCAATTTGAATGGCTTCCTGTACTACGGTGCTGTGGTCTGTTTGCTCATCCACACTGCTGTCTCTGCTCTCATCCAAACAAGCTGAGTGAACCTCAAACCTGTTAAATAATTGCTGAGGCTCACACTCCTGCACTCCTGCCCTCTGGGTCCCCTTATCTTCCTCACTCGCAGTCATACCCTCCTGTCCCTGGCCACTGACCAAATCAGAAGACCCTGTCTTAAGAGGTGTGATTGCCTCCTGGTATAAAGCATCCAGGTAACTTTCCCCCTCCCTGATGTGCCGCAGTGTCTGCAGTTCAGCCTCCAGCTCAATGACTCTGAGCCAAAGCTCCTCAAGCTACAAACACTTACTGCAGACGTGTTTGACCTGGATCACAATGTTATTCAGGAGCTCCCACATGCTGCAGCCTCGACACATCACCTGCCCTGCCATCCTTAATGTGTTTTAAATAATTACTCAATTATATTAATCATTTACCTATGTCATTTCCTTGTATATTTTATTAACTTTACCACACATTTGTGTACCTTTTAAAGCCTTAGGGATAGAATGGAGCTTATTCACTAGCCCGATACTCGCCAAATTGCTCACTCCTTTCCCTGGACTGGAGCAAGAACCAATTCCTATGGGATGAGAAAGATAGAAAGAGGAAATAAACATCTCCTTCCCTGCTTCACTGAACTTCCCCTCTCACCAATCTCCAAGTCTCCACTCAGTTAGCTCAGCTGAACTCCGTTTGCCTTGGCTGCACTAAAGAATCCTGAATCCATTGTAGACTGAACTGCGGCTTCAGTAACCAGGTTCAGGCAGTTAGCTAGTTAACTACTCAGCTCCTACAGCTGAGAGTGAGTTTACCTTGTCTCAGTTGCCAGAATGAAAGAACTCAGCCTGCCTGCACAGTACTTTCCAGTTACTGCTAATTACAGACTAGATTAGCTTTTAAGAACAAAATTTAAGAGTAAAAATTAACACTTTAACACCCCCGCACGCCCAACCACCAAATTCCAAGTCTTCACTCAGTTATCTCAGCTGCACTCCACTTGCCTTTGTTTGTAATTTGTTAATTAGGTAGTTAGTCAGAACTAGTTTCCTAGCCATAAGTGGCTGAATCAGCTGACTAGGATTTCAACTGGTATAAATACAGGAGGTTTCACAGACCCATGAAGTAAGTAGTACAAAGGTGAAACTTTGTCTGAATGGAGTGAGGCTGAGAGCTGAACTCTGGGAAGTGAGGGAGGAGGTGCTTTCTGGTCTTGTACAAGAATTGAGTGGTCCAAGAGAAGGAGCTGGAGACAGTGAAATCATGTCAATGTATTTGCCCACTCACTCAAGCTGTCTAGGTCCACATCCTGGGAGTGGCTGGTTGTGCAGTTTACAATATTCTTAGAATCAAGGCTTCTGGAACATTGTTGATGCTGGAGAGACAAAATTCATGACCAAGAAAGAGAAGGAAAGAAACTGATTTTATAAAGAGGTTTGGATAAACACTTGAAGGGAAAGATATGCAGGAACATGGGAAATTAACAGGGGAATGAAACTAAATGGAGGGGAAAAGGCATGGGGAGGTTTGAACACAGGAATGGGAATATTAAAATTGAGGAGCTGCAAGACCAGGAATCGGTGGAGGTCAGTCAGCACAGGGATGATGAGTGAATGGGATTCGGTATGAGGTAGGACATGGGAAGCAGAGTTTGGGATGAGCAGTAGTTTATATGGGGTCATAAATCAGCTCAGGGTCGAATAGAAATCAAAGGTTGCATCAGCCTGGTTCAGCCTCAGACATTGGCCAGGGAAGTGGATGCACTTCATGGGTATGGAATGGAGTTTATAGTGGGGACCGATGACACTGACTTCAGTCTTCCCAAGAGTTTAATGAGAAAGAATAAGAGAATGAATCATGGTTTACAGAATTATCAGGGACACCAACTGCAACACAAGTGAAAGAAAATTACAAAACCAGGAATGCAGTTAGCAATGGGGTATAGAGTTAATAACTGATTATAGAGAGTCACCAGCAGCAACAGCAGCAAAGAGGGCAGAGTAAATGATGGGAACAGTAATACAGTTAAACATGGTGGACAGAGTTAATAGAGAGACTTACCAGAGACACCAACAACAGCCAGGATGGGATAGTAAAAGTACTGAACGATGTAAAGTGAATATTTGATCTGAATTTTTAACGATAGACGATCATAATATGTGGAAAGAAAGTAAAAATCCCAGGAGAAACTCCTGTCCATTGTTGTAACATTCCAGTCGATTGTTCTCAGATTCCAATCCATTGTTGTAACATTCCAATCCATTGTCCTCAGATTCTGATCCATCCTCTCCTCCTCTCTGGAGCCGCTGATCCCTGTCAGTGTTGGTGGTGAGGTTCCCGCTGACATTATGGGATAACACATTGAAAGGATTCCCTTTTAACAGAAGAGGGAAACCCTCCAGTGACACAATTAGGATCCGTGGAGAGTGACATTAATTACAGTCACTGAACAAACAAGTTCAGTTAATCCCTTCCAATCCAACACTTTTTATACCACAATAAAGTAGAACATTTACCCGGTCTGGATGTGATTTGTGAGGGTAACTGAGGGAAGGAATGGTGGAAATAGTGGACACACTGACCCTAACCTTCCAATCCTCCTTGGATATGGCGGTGGTGCCAGAGAACTGGAGAGTTGTAAATGTTCCATCCGGTTTAAAAAAGGAGAGGGGGATAAACCCTGTAACTACAAACCAGCCAGTCTCACATCAGTGAAACATTGGGGGAAACTTCTAACTTCTAAAATCTGCAACAACTTAAAATGTGGTTTGGAAAACATGAGTTAATAAATGAGCAGCAGCAAAGGTATGTTCATGGGAAATCGTGTCTGACCAACTTGGAGTTCTTTGAGGAAGTAATGGAGAGGGTTGATGAGCTCAGCCTGGTTCATGTTATGTATATGGACTTTCAATTGTCACATGTTAGGAAAGTGAAACCCATAGATTAAAGGGGCAGTGACATTGTGGATACGACACTGGCTATGGGACAGAAAGCAGACAGAAGTGGTCAACGGTGACAATTCAGGATGGAGGGGAGTACACAGTGATGTTCCCCACGAGTCAGTATTAGGACCACTGCTCCTTCTGATACCGTTAAATGACCTGGACATATATAAAGGACAGAATTTTGTTGTTTATAGATAACAGGAATACAGAATGTAAACAGTGAGGAGAATTGGAATAGGCTTTAGGAGGACATAGATTGGTGAAATGGAGAGAGAATTTGTGGTGTCCAATGATTCAATTGTTCTGCCTTTGATTATGTCTGTCTGTTGACTGATCAATACTCATGGTGCTTGATTAATTAAGCCTGAGTGTGGACTCAGAGAAAAGTAAATAAAGCTGAAGAAAGTGCTGGAAGCTGGAGCAGACATTTAAAACACTGCGAATAAAATCTGTTAGACACGTAGAAAATCAACATCAATGTGAGATATAAAATATAAAACATACCTGAGAAATGAAATTTAATGCAGAGCAATGTGAATGATTCATGTGGGAGGAAGAATGAGGACAGATGATATAAATAATATCAGGTGATTTTAAATGCGGTGCAGGGACAGTGGAGAACATGTACACAAATCCTCGAAGGCTTTTACACTCGATGGGTGTGAATTTCCAGCCCCATCCACCACCGGGATCGTCTGCTCCCATCGAAAGTCAATGGGCTTTTGGATGGGCCACCAAATCTCCCGCAGCAGGTCCCACCATGGCGTGGCTGGAAAATCCTGGCCTCTGTCTCTGTCTAAACCAAATATCCTGCAGGGATTTTTAACAATTTGATCAACTTCTCCTGCCACCTTCAAAGATTTGTGCATTCCAGCTTGGAACAACTCACTGGATAAAAATGTTCTCTTTCTCTCCCCTCTGGTTCTTTTGACAATTATTTGAAATCTTGTAACTGAGTGTTGTTCCGGTGGGAACAGTTTCTCCTCACTCTGTCAATACTCCACATTAATTTGAACACCTCCATTCAATCTCCCCTTGACTTTATCTGCTCTAAGGAGAACAATCCCAGCTTCTCTGATCTCTCCATATAACTGAAATCCTCATCCCAGGTACCATTCCAGTAAATCTCTGCTGCACTCCCTCCAAGACCCTCACATCCTTTCTCATATGAAACACCCAGAATTCGACACAATTCCTTTTATCCAGTGAGTTGTTCCAATCTAGAATGCACTGCCTGAAGACATGCTGTAAGCAGATTCAATAGTAAGTTTCAAAAGGGAACAGGATAAATACCGATAGGGGGGATTTGCAGGGTTATAGGGAAAGAGCAGGCAGGAGAGACAAAGCAAAATCGCTCTTTCAAAGATGGTACAGACATAATGGAGCAAATGAATTCCATCCAGGCTGTATGATTATCCAAACCTGTGATTACAGAATCCAGTGAGTCCACACCTCGTGTACAATTGACATTCAGCTGTTAACTAGTGCACCATCCAGATTCCATCACTTACTCATCAAAATACAAGGCTATGACTGTGACATACGCTACAAACTGGCTTGTTCCATGCTCACATCTGATCCAAAACTGCAGATATTTCCTTAGATCTGCAAGTGGATTTCATCGAAATGGAAATTGAAGACATCTTTCATATCGACCGGCTGAATTTCGGGAAGAATAGATGCCAGCAACTGCAACAAGAGATGTCCAATGTTCCTGTATTGCAACAGTTATGGAAGACTGTGATTGGAGGGTGGCCAGAGTCCTTCCAGGATGTTCCAGAGGCTCTAAGACTATTTTGGCCTCACAGAGATGAGCTTGGGATTCCCCAAGGGCCAGAAAGTCCTTGTTCTCTTAGACCTGACATCCTCCAGCAATTGCACCAAGTGTATATGTGGATAGATTGAACCAGGAAACAGGCTGGAGAACAGTATAGTGATCAGGTATGAATCTAGACATCGAATGATAAGAACGTAAGAAACAGGAACAGGAGTAGGCCATTCGGCCCCTCGAGCCTGCTCCACCGTTCAATAAGATCATGGCTGATCTTCTTGTGTTTCGATTTCCACATTCCCATCTACTCCCGATAACCTTTGATTCCCTAGCCTAACAAGAATCTATCTACCCCTGCCTTAAAAATATTCAATGACCCCAACTCCACCACCTTCTGAGGCAGAGTCCCAAAGTCGCACAACCCTCTGAGAGAAAAATGTTCTCCTCATCTCCATCCTAAAAAGGTGACCCCTAAATTTAAAACAGTGCCCCCTAGTTCTGGACTCTCCCACAAGAGGAAACATCCTTTCCACGTCCACCTTGTCAAGGCTGTTCAGGATCTTGTATAATTCAATCAAATCACCCCCCTCACTCTTCTAAACTCCAGTGGAAACAAGCCCAGCCTGTCCAACCTTTCCTTAAAAGACAACCCACTCATTCCAGGTATCAACCTAGTAAACCTCCTGTCAACTGCCTCCAATGCATTTACATCCTTCCTTAAATCAGGAGACCAAAACTGTGCAGAGCATTCGAGGTGCAGTCTCACCAATGCCCTATATAACTGAAGCAAAACATTCTTACTTATATGTTCAGTTCACCCCGTAATAAAGGATAGCATTCCATCAGCCTTCTTAATTACTTGCAGTACCTGTACACTAAGTTTTTGTGGCTCACGTACAAGAACATCTAGATCCCTCTGCACTTCAGAATTATGCAGCCATTTTCCATTTAAGTCATACTCTGCTTTTTTGTTCTTCCTGCCAAAGTGAACAACTTCACACATCCCACATTAAACTCCATTTGGCAGATCTTTGCCCACTCACTCAACCTTTCTATATCCATCAAGAACCTCCTTATGTCTTCTTCACAAAATACTTTCCTACCTATCTTTGCGTCATCTGCAAATTGAGCTACCAGCCTTCACTCCCCTCATCTAAGTCATTGATGTAAATTGTAAAAAGTTGAGGCCTCAGCACAGACCCCTGTGGGTCTCCACTTGTTCACATCCTGCCAGAGGGAATGTGAGGCGTGCCAAGTCAACATGCCCTGACATCAGAAGAATCATTATTACCTCACAAGGTACCCACACATCCAATAAACATTTGATGGTCCAGAACCTGAGTATTGCTGAAAAAAAGAGACAGTTTTTGTCAAAGCTTTTCATCTTGCACTGGTCAGGACAATTTGCAAGAATGGCAATATAAGGGAAAAAACAAATTTATACTGTGTGAGCAGAGAGTGCTGATTGGTTAGCAAGTAGACTCTGATGGTAGAGATGCTGCCATGGAGAATGCACCAGGTGATGGTGACTTACAGTTAACTGCTAAGAATTGTTTGAAATGTAAACCAGGCAGCTTGACTCTGATTGATCAAGACATTGCCCTGAGGAATGAACGAGTGAATGGCTGTCACTTATTTTGTTCAGTTAAACAGGCGCAATATGCGTACATGTTCTTTCTGTCTGCAATGAACAGGGCCCTGTGAATAAATATATGTAGCTTCCAGTACACATAAATGGGCCACACTGTGAGGCTGCCTGACAATCTTAAATTCTTAAATTGATCATCAGCATAATTCTTAGCACACTGCTGATTGTTTAGCAAATGTTCTCCAATCGCGAATCATATCTAATGTTGCACATTATGTTTTATGGGCTGGTTGGATCCAGCCTGTACCTTGCCCGTTGTGAACAGTGGATGGGACATGATGTTGATATGATCCGCCAGGTTTTGGGACATACGGCCTACATACCTAGCATCACACTGGCACTGAAACTCATATACCACATTACTCATTTGTGTGATAGGCAAAATGTCTTTTTGGCTTGATGGCAGCATCTTGTTAGTGGCCAATAGCACTCGTGTTGCTATTGCATTGTAGCAGTGTGAAACAACTAGCTTCACCTGCTGCTCAAATTTTGAGATACCTTGCCCTTCTAGAGTAGTGTGAGGTAGATTGGGCACTTTTCACAGCCAAAGGAGACAGTCTTAGGCCCGTTCTTGAGTTTGCGTGATATACAGTGCGAAATAATCTGATCAGGGTAGCCATTATCCTGCAGGATGCCTTTGATGAGCCCTATTTAAGCATCAAGCTTGCATGATGAGCAAATGGCTTGGGCCCTATTTTAAACTTCAAACAGTGCATGGCAGTTAAATGTCAATCACCATCAACTGGTGCATTCTCCATGGCAATGCCTCAACCAATCAGAGTCCACTTGACCAGCAATAAACACTCTGTCCTCATACAGTATAAATTTGTTGTTTCCCTTTCATTGCCATTCTTGCAAATTGACCTGACGAGAGCAAGACAAAAAAGTCTCCTTTTTCAGCGATACATCCAATAATTAGAATTTTAACCGATCTCTTCAGCATCCATGGGGTGATTTCTTGGTTGTGATGATTTCGCCAAATATTCATCAGTTCCATGATACATCCAGCGCAGCCACTGCCAACGCATTGGGTGGAATTTTATGCCGGCAGCATTTTACAGTCACGCCAAAGCTAAGGGACTTTTGAAAGGCTCCCGGCATTTTACAGCCCCACCCAGGCCATGACAGGGCTGTAAAATTCTGCCCACTGAGTTCAATCTTCAGCCTATTTGAGGCACCGTAAGAAGTGGTTTCGGACAACGGAGCCCAATATTCTGGAAAACCACTCAAGGTGATGTCTGAAAAGTGGGGAGTTGACATATTACCTCATCACCCACACTACACCAGGCCCAATAACATGGCCGAATGGATGGTATGCAATGTAAAGTCTTTAATTATAAAATGTTGATCGAATCTTCCAGCACAGGAAGAGGCCATTCTGCCCACTTAGCTTTTCAGGCTCTTTGAAAGAGGGACCCAATTCATCCCATCCCCTCACTCCTTCCCTGTCGCCCTGCAAATTTTTCCTTTTTCAATAAATATCCACGTCCTATTTGAAAGTGAATTATTAAGTGATATTGAATCTTCTTCCATCCCCCTTTCAGACAATCATCATAACATCCTGTGAAAAAAAAAAATTTCTCCCCATCTTCCCCCCGGCACTTTTGACAATTGTTTTAAATGGAGTTGAAAGTTGTATTGGTGACTTCCTGATTCTGGTTGTGGACCTTGCCTGATGTTTGGGGAAGGACCGTACAGATTAACAATGACAAAAGGCCAATTACTGACCTACAGCTGGAGACTGAAAGGTCACCTTTAATGGTCAGAATCACAATGTCAGACCACAGAGCAAGATAGGATCAAACAGCACAGGAGGAAGTCATTTGGCCCATTGTGTCTGCGATGGCTCTTTACAACAATGAGCTGCAGTTCCACTACTTTAGAATGAATCAATATAAAAATATCCGTATAATTCAGGAGACTGGAGGACCCTCTCTAGCCAATAAAAAATCAAAGCAGCAAGTTTGTACAAAGTGACCTGTAAAAACTCCGCTGGACAGAGCTTTGTAATGTAAACTCGGTTTCCAATTGTTGGCTTGTATGCAATGCTGAAAAATTTTATTCACTTAAAGAATGTAAAACGTTAATTTTATTGGATAGTGTTATGATTCCCATAGAGACTGGTAACTTTTAAAAAAGATATGAACTTCCCAGTAAACAACACAAAGAATCACATGACAAGATTTCATGTTTGAAAACCTTTGCTGTAACAAAACACCAAAATCAACCCAGACTAAACAGTACTTAGTAGGAAACTAATACTCCAAACTAGAGAAAAGGTATTCTCCATTAACATCCTAACAGAGCCAAAAACACCACACCACATTTATACATTACATGGATCTCTCAGCAAAAACGTAATCTTCTTTTTAAAAGCCCAAATCCTTCCTGGTTTTAACAAGATATTTCTCACTGCCCAAGATTTCATTGAAGTCACGTAGCGAGGTCTCCAGGCAGATTTCACAGGAGGTCACATCCCCCTCTCCAAATTAATCTATTTTATCTTGAATTAAAGGAGGAAGTTTAAAACATAACTATCTTCTAAAGTCCACCATTTGCACAAACAGACATGTATGGTAAGCACTTACCCAATTTCTCAACATGCACTTTGAGCAGTTGTGACTCCTCTCTGGGAATGTGCATCAGTAAAATATGATTGTATATGTGAACAGAACTGCAGTGACTACACATTGAGCAGGGTGATGCCGCACAGACTGTTTCACCACTCCTCCAACTACCTTCCACATGATCCATCCAGCACCGGTGTCCAGTGTCAGGAGTGTGTGACATCTGCAACATGCAGTGCTGCCAAACCCCTCGGCTTCCCTGTGAACCCACAGCCTCTACCACCGAGAAGACAAAGGCTTCAAGTGTAGTGGAGAAACTACATAAACATCCTTCCCTGGAACATACACGGCATCTTGACATGTGGGGAATCGTCTTTAGTCAGTGTATAACAGTCGCGTGTGGATGACTGCCTTCAACACAGCACTCATGGTTGAAGTGCACCTGATAAACCCCATCTGATCTTTGAGTCTGATCATTGATGAACAAGAAATGCTGCAAGGAGCATCTCAATCCACAACCCTTGGTGTATTACAGCCTTATCTGAAGTTCTGGAGAAGGAAACAGCCTTCCACTGCTGGACATGCATGGGCACACCCTGGCTCCTGATGGTGTCAATGAGAGCTGGATTTCAGAATGCAGTCTTCAGTGCCAATGGTAAGGACCGCGTTCACTCTGTTAACATTCCCACTGAGGGTGCAAAAACAGACCCAAACATTCTTTGCAATAGATATGTGTGTTTACAACTTGTGTAATTGTGATGTTAGTGTGAGGTCATCCATTTTGGAATTGAAAAAATAAATTCCAAAATGTTCTAAATGGTTAGAAACCAGGAACTGGAGAGGAACAAAGTGGTTTGAGATTCCAAGGACACAAATTATTAAAAGCTGGTGGTCAGGTAAAGGTAGCAATAAAAAAACGATGAGTGGAATGTTGACCCTTACCTCAAGGAAGCTGGATTGTAAAAGGAATGAATTTCTGCTTCAGTTGTATTGAACCTTGGTCAAACCCCATCTGGATATTATATTCAGTTCTGGGCACCCAGCTCAGCAAGTGCCGGGTAGATTCACCAGAATGACAACGGTGCTTCGAGGGTTAAATTATGAGGAGAGCTTGTATAAGCCTGGCTTGTATTCCATTGAGTTTAGAAGATTGAGCAATGATCAGATTGAGGTGTTTAGAATGTTAAAAGGATTGAAATCGGCCCTCCTGGTACGAAATCCACTTTTACACTCTGTCCCCCTTGTAATGAAGCCCAGCATTCAACTTGCCTTCCTAATTCCTGGCTGGACTTGCATCCTAACTTTTGGAGTTTCATGTATGAGGGACACCCAGTTCCCTCTGTACTGCAGCATTCTGCAGTCTCTCTGCATTTCAATAATATTCTGCTCTTCTGTTCTTCCTGCCAAAGTGGATAACCTCACGTTTTCCCACATTTTTATCCATCTCTGAAATATTGGCCGATTCCCTTAACCCATCGATTTCCCTTTGCCGGGATTTTCCAGCCTCATGTGGCAGTGCCCATCGCAGGGGATGGGGCAGGTCAGCCAAAGTTCCATTAACTTTTGGCGGGACCGGAAGATCCTGGTGACAGGTGGTGCTGGAAAATCCTGACCTGTGTGTCCTGGCAATTTGCTTTCCCACCTATCCTTGTATTGGATGCAAATTTGTCAATAATACACTCGGTCCCTTCATCCAAGTCGCTCATATGGATTGTCAGTAGTTGAGATTCCAGCACGGGTCCCTGGGACACTCCTCTAGTGACCGTTAGCCAACTTGAAAATGAGCTAATTCTCCTGACTCTCTTTCCTTTAGTTACCCAAACCTCTATCCATGCAAATATATTACTCCCAACATCAGGAACTCTTGCCTTGGCTAATAAGCTTTTATATGGCATCTTATCAAATATCTTTTGGAAATCCAAATACACTACATCTACTGGTTCCCCTTTATCCACCCTGCTTGTTACATCCTCAAACAACTCACATGAACTTGTCCAACACAATTTCCTTTTCACAAAACTAATCTGCCGTTTGTATTCTGATTTTCTCAATTTTCTGCTCCTGCTTCCTTAACAATGGGTTTCAGTGTTGAGGGGAGGCGATGGTGTAGTGGAATTGTCACTGGACGAGTAACCCAGAGACCCAGGGTAATGCACTGGGGACCAGGGTTTGAATCCTGCCATGGTTGGTGGTGGAATTCGAATTCAATGAAAAATGTGGAATTAAAAGTCTAACGATGACCATGGTGCCATTGTCAATTGTTGTCAAAACCCGTCTGATCTGCTATCCTTACCTGGTCTGGCCGACATGTGACTCCAGAGCACAACGTGGTTGACTCTTCCATGCAACTCAGTTGTATCAAACCACAACAAAGCACCAAACAAAGGAATGAACCGGAAGGACCACCCAGCATTCCCCTAGGCACCGGAAATGACAACGGCAAACTCAGCCTTGTCAACACTGCAAAGACCTCCAAACTAACATCTGGGGGTTAGTGAAGCAATGGAATCATACCTTACAGATCAGGTCCCGGACACCACCATCATCATCATCCCAGCAGAAGTGGCGGCACTGTGGTATACAGTCGGGAGGGAGTGTCGACTCTGGACCCATGAAGTCTCATGGTATCAGGTCAAACATGAAGGAAACCTCCTTCTGATTACCACGTTCCCTCCTCCCTCGGCTGAAGAATCAGTGCTCCTCCATACCGAACACCAAATGGAGGGAGCACCTCTGGAGGGTGGCAAGGGCACAGAATGTACTCTGGGTGGGGGACCTTAATGTCCATCACCAAGAGTGGCTCATTAGCACCACCTCTGGCTGAGTCCTAAATGCCATAGCTGCTAGACTGGGTCTACGGCAGGTGGTGAGGGAACCAATAAGGGGAAAAAAAAATACTTGACCTCATCCTCACCAACCTGCCTGTCGCAGACGCATCTGTCCATGATAGTATTGGTAGGAGTGACCATTGCACAATCATTGTGGAGACCAAGTCCTGCCTTCACATTAAGGATACCCTCCATCGTGGTGTGGGGCGCGACCACTGTGCTAAATGGGATAGATTTCAAACAGATCTAACAAATCAAGACTGGGCTTCCATAAGGCGCTGAGCGCCATCAGAAGCTGCAGAATTGTACTCGAACACAACCTGTAACCTCATGGCCCTGCATATCCCCCACTCTACCATCATCACCAAGCCAGGCGATTGACCCTGGTTCAATGAAGAGTGCAGGAGGGCATGCCAGGAGCAACACCAGGTATACCTAAAAATGAGGTGTCAACTTGGTAAAGCTATAACACAGGACTACTTGCGTACCAACCAGAATCAGCAACAAGTGATAGACAGAGCTAAGCAATCCCACAACCAACGGATGAGATCTAAGCTCTGCAGTCCTGCCACATCTAGTTGTGAATGGTGGTGGACAATTAAACAACTCACTGGAGGAGGCAGCTCCATAAATATCCCCATCCTCAATGATGGGGGAGCCCAGCACATCAGTGAAAAAGATAAGGCTGAAGCATTTGCAACAACTTTCAGCCACAAGTGCTGAGTGGATGATCCACCTCAGCCTCCTCCGGAAGTCCCCAGCATCACAGATGCCCGTCTCCAGCCAATTCGATTCACTCCACATGATATGATGAAACAGATGAAGACCCTGGATACTGCAAAGGCTATGGGCCCTGACAATATTTCAGCAATAGTACTGAAGACTTGTGCTCCTGAACTTGCCATGCCCCTAGCCAAGCTGTTCCAGTACAGCTCAACACTGGCATCTACCCGGCTATGTGGAAAATTGCCCGTGTATGTCCTGTACGCAAAAAGCAGGGCAATCCAACCCAGCCAATTACCGCCCCATCAGTCTACTCTCGATCATCAGTAAAGCAATGGAAGGAGTCATCAACAGTGCTATCAAGCAGCACTTGCTGAGCAATAACCTGCTCATTGATGCCCAGTATGGATTTCGCCAGGGACTCTCAGCTCCTGACTTCATTACATCTCCAGAACCTGTGGAATTTTGTAAGATGACAGCCCATGCATAAACTCTCTCTGCAGCCACTTCTTATAGGACCCTAGAATGCAGGCCATCAGGTCCAGGGGACTTGTCAGCTTTAAGTCCCATTAGTATTCCCATTACACTTTCTTTCGTGATAGTGGTTGTTTTAAGACCCTTGCTCCCTGTAGCCCCTTGACCTTCCACTATTATTGGGATGTTGTTCGTGTCGTCTACCATGAAAACAGATACAAAATATTTTATTCATTCATGAGGTTTGGGCATCACTGGCTCAGCCAACGTTTATGGCCCGTCCCTCATTGCCCTTGTGAAGGCGGTGGTGAGCTACCCTCTTGAACCACTGCAGTCCCTGTGGTGTAGGTACACCCACACTGCTGTTAGGGAGGGAGTTCCAAGATTTGGACCCAGCGATAGTGAAGGAACGGCGATATATTTCCAAGTCAGATGGTGAGTGGCTTAGCAGGGAACTTCCAGTTGGTTGTGATCCGATTTATCTGCTGCCCTTGTTCTTCGAGATCGGAGTGGTCGTGGATTTTGAAGGTGCTGTTCTAGGAGCCTTGGTGAGTTTCTGCAGAGCATCTTGTGCACTGTGTATTGGTGATGGAGGGAGCGAATGATTGTGCATGGGGTGCCAGTCAAGTGGGCTGCTTTGCCTTGGATGGTGTCAAGCTTCTCGAGTGTTGTTGGAGCTGTACTTGTCTAGTCAAGGGGAGATTATTCCATCACACTCCTGACTTGTAGATGGTGGACAGGCTTAATGGAATCAGGAGGTGAAATACTCACTGCAGGATTCATGGCTTCTGACCTGCCCTTGTAGCCACAGTATTTATGTGGCTCGCCCAGTTCAGTTTCAGGTCAATGGTAACCCACAGGATGTTGATAGTGGGGAATTCAGTGGCGGTAATGCCATTGAATTTCAAAGGGAGATGGTTAGATTCTCTCTGGTGGGAAGTGTTCATTGCCTGGTACTCATGTGGCACGAATGTTACTTGCCACTTGTCAGCCCAAGCCTGGATATTGCCCAGGTTTTGCTGCATTTGGACATGGGCTGCTTCAGTATCTGAGGAGTCCTGAATGATGCTGAATATTGTGCAATCATCAGTGAACATCCCCATTTTTGACCTTATGATGAAGGGAAGGTCTTTGATGAAGCAGCTGAAGATGGTTGGGGTTTGGACACCGCCCTGAGGACCAAGGCTGTGATGAGGTCAGGAGCTGAGTGGCCCTGGCAGAACCCAAACTGAGTGTTAGTGAGCAGCGACAGTGCTAACAAGCAGCACTTGTGACAACCCCTTCCATCACTTTGCTGATGATCGAGAGTCGACTGATGGGGCAGGAATTGACCGGGTTGGATTTGTCCTGCTTTTTGTGGACAGGTCACATATGGGCAATTTTCCACTTTGCTGGGTGATGCCAGTGTTGTAGCCGCACTGGAACAGCTTGAACAGGGGAACGGCAAGTTCTGGAGCACAAGCCTTCAGTACTATTGCTGGAATATTGTAAGGGCCAGTGCAGATGCAGATCCAGGGCTCTTCAGCCATTTCTTGATATCATGAGGAGTGAATCAACTCGGCTGAAGACTGGCATCTGATGCTGGAGACCTCAGGAGGAGGCTGAGATGGATCATCCACTCGGTCCTTCTGGCACCACTGATGACAGCAAACCTCAAATACTGCAATACAGTGAGCCCCCTCTCCAGGGGGTGAACATCACCATGGAAGAGAGTGAGGCAGCCTGAGTAAACATCCACACCAGCCAGGCTCAGGAACAGGTCCACAAGGAGGCCCCAGATCTGCTCACATCCCCTCCCCCTCATGCCAGGCCTGCTCACACCCCCTCCCCCACACTGGGTGGCTATAGATACCAAGCCTGGGGTCTGAAGCACCCAGAAAAAAAATGAACAATTCCTGCTTCTCTCAACCTTCAGTAAACCCATCATTCAGGAGGCCTAGTTCTGTGCTTGGATAGACTAACACCAGTCATTAGGTCCATGGAGATATTTAACTAACAAGGAGAATGCATAGACCATTCAGCTCCCTGACACAAGGTAGAAGGAGTCTCTGCTTCATTGATCATTTGATCACTGTTTGACCTGAGTTTGCTTGTGTTTCCTGTACAGGAGCAAGGCCAGCAATGAACAAAGAAAAGAACAAAGAAAAGTACAGCACAGGAACAGGCCCTTCGGCCCTCCAAGCCTGCGTCGATCATATTGCCCGTCAACTAAAACATTTTGCACTTCCGGGGTCCGTATCCCTCTATTCACATCCTATTCATGTATTTGTCAAGCTGCCTCTAAAACACCACTATCGTACCTGCTTCCACCACCTCCTCTGGCAGCGAATTCCAGACGCTCACTACCCTGTGTAAAAAAACTTGCCCCGCACATCTCTATAGTTTTCTCCTCTCACCTTAAATCTATGTCCCCAAGTAATTGACTCTTCCACCCTGGGAAAAAGCTTCTGACTATCTACTCTGTCCATGCCACTCATAATTTTGTAAACTTCTATCAAGTCGCCCCTCAATCTCCGTCGCTCTAGTGAGAACAATCCGAGTTTCTCCAACCTCTCCTCATAGCTAATAACCTCCAGAATGAAGCAGAGATCAGGGAGACAGCTGTCACAGTCAGGGCCACGATCAGGACCACCTCAGACTCCACACCTACAAAGCAATGAGAAACCAATGGTTAGTGAAGGAAACACTGAGGGGGAAATGGAAACCAGTAGTCGGCCAACTCACCACCTGGAGACCTCTCCTGCATCCTTCGCTCAGCCTCATTCAGGGACTCTGTTGCCAGCTTGGTCACATCAGTATCCAGAATGAGCAGGGCTCCAAGTGAGGCCTCACCCACCCACTTCAATCCAGCTTCACTCTCTGCAACATCAAACATTCCAGTTAGAGAGGGGAAAGGGGGACGTCCAACATCTAGAGGATCAATGTCCCACCAGCTTCAGGTACAAGATCTCTCCTTCCTCTGGGACCAAACCACAACTCCCTTGTGGCACCACAGTTACCCACATGGCAACAGGCACAAATGTCAATGCTCGATTCCTCCAATGGGGTCCAGCTAAACAAGAGAAAGAGCCCATCAACCAGGTTGTGCATCACATCTCCACACAACACATCCCTGATGGAGAGAGAGGGAACTGACACATTCTGCACCTTCTGGAAAGTACAAGCTTTGTTCCTGGAATCCCTCTGATCCAATGGAGCAACTTTCAGGTGACAGGTGATGAAAATCTGAGGGACACATTCAACACACGTCATGATTCAGTGACTCCCTCCCAACATGGAGACTCCAATGATCAGCTTCCTCTTACCAAGGAACGGTCATCTCCAAGGAAACGGAACGCATCCAGGTCAAACCGGAGCTTGTCCAGCTCCTGCTCGTCTCTTGGCAACACAAAAGTTGAAAAGGAGTCCTCAGCTTTGCTGTCCAGGAGGCAACTGAAGAAAGATTAAAAAGGGACAGGAAGTGAATCAAGTGAAGCCATTGAGATGGGACCAGCTGGAGAAAGCAGAGAGCTCCTTACCCATTGTGGTCAATGAAGCTGTATCTCGGGGTGGAGTCCTTGTCTGGGCTCAATGTAGCTACACAGCGGTCAATGTAGAGCTTCAGGGGCATGTGGTTGGTCATTGAAACAGAGGCCTCAATGTGAATGAGCTCACCCAGGTAGTAGACAGTCGACGTGCGCTCTGTAAGCCAGTCACCTGAAGTACAAGAGGACAAGGGTTAGAGACAGTGGCTGTAACTCCCAGTGAGTGACTACAGGAAATCACTCCCCATCCACCCATCACATACCATGCATTAGGCGCAGAGAGAATGACAGATGCCCTTCTCCAGACTTGGTGGAGCTGAATGGGATCCAGGTGGGCTTGATGGGGTCACTGCTCACATTGCCCTTCCTGGAAAGGCAGGGGAGTCATTTTAGGACATCTTCAGAGACCACCAGCAGCTGTAGATCTTATTGACAAAGCGAATAAAGATTCTCACCTCAAATAACGACACTCAATGGGAACGACAGCTCCATTTGTTCTCACAATGACAGATCCATGATACTCTGGGGTGTGGTTCAGGTGGGTGGTGTAGATGAGGAAATCTCCAATCATCTGAAAGAATCAGGTTAAAGAATGAAGAACTGATCTGAAATGAGAATGTTCTCCACAGGGGTTAACAATGAAGTCATCCCATCCCCTGAAAACAATTCTGAGGGGGATTGACAGGGTCAGTGTGAAGAGACTGCTACCCCATCACTGGAGAGTTTACTATTAGGGGCTGTCAGTTCAGGTCAGGCGCCAGTCATTTAGGATTAACTTAACAGGGAATTTCTTCATTCAGCAAGGAAAGAATCTTGGGAATTCTATCCCAGTTTGAGGGTGTTCAGAGAATGCTGTGTTTTGAGGAAGTCTCCATTGTCTCCTGTAGCTTAACTAAGTCTTCATTAACTAGAATTATTTTCACAGGTACAGCTTGGTCTACCCACATCTGTGTTCAGCAGCAAACCGACCCTGGGTCTGGATCATGGGCCTTGAATTACTGTCGGCAGTAGCGTGCTCAGTCCCACATGTAACACTGCCAGAACATCCTGTAGGTCATGCATTTTGTGACTTCACTGCCCCAGAGAGCTGTGAATGCTCAGTTATTGAGTATATTTTAGACAGATGGATTTACTTTGGGGCATCAAAGAATATGTTGAGGGGAGAGGAACATGGAGGTTGTGTAGAAGATCAGCCATGATCTTAATGATTGGGGAACAGGCTCGAGGGGCCGTATGGCCTCATTTGGTTATTTGTTGCTTTGTAACCTCAGCCCTTATCGAAGGAGAGAGATCATGAGCACAAGATCATGGTCCATTAATTGGGAAGTCTCTCAACAAAAGGACAGCTTCAGTTAACAGTAAAAGGAGCCACAAGTGGACAATAACATGGAGCATGGAAATAGAACAGTTTGAAGCCAGGGCCCCATTTATTCCAATAGCAGGGAAACTGGGAAGTGTGGAGTTACTCTTTAGTCAAAGTGGACTTAATTCGTATTCCATTTTCTTCATTTAAGAGACAATCAAATTGGATAAAACTGGACTGAAACTGAAGTCTCCAGTTGAATTGATCTGAATGAGGGGAATAGAGATGAAAATCCTCTAAACAACAGAAGGAAAAGCTTAGAGGATCCAAAGAGAAGGTTCAAGACCAATGGGGCTGATGTCATAGGTTGGAAAGACTCAAGGACCAGTTAATGCAAAGTACAATACAGACTAGAAAGCTAATTTGTAGTTTTATAAAGCAGGAGACAGCTATCTCCTCAATATCATTGACATCTCACCCAGTGTTGGAATGAAGAGTGGGGAATAACCAACAGCCCAAACTTAGAGCAAGAGCTGAGGATTCCCATTACCTGCAACCTGCTGCCACACTCATGGAGTCCATAGTCAAAGAGGACAGTGTGGTTCTGAGAGTAGATCCTGGTTGGCCAACAACCTGCTGTCCACCAGGGTCAGGTCAGCAGCTTTGATCAGGTGCCAGGTTCCAAATAAATCCAGCTGGACCCTGAGCAGCAGCTTGTCCTCTCCACACTGCACCATCACAGTCTGCAGTGGAGACACACTTCCACCCTCAGACACACGGAAATGGGAACCAAAGGGAGGCCCAGGAGGAGAGACTGTCTGAGGCACAGGGGTGGCTTTGACTCTGGCCTAGAAACTGTTGCCAAGTATCAGAGCCACAAACAGCTCCAACTAACACCAGCCCTGGGAACAAAGCCCTCACTACAAAATCCCCCATGATACCAAACAACTCACCATCCCTTCAGCCACCGAGCAGCACCTTTTATACACACAAGCTGCACTCACCTGACACCAATGAGACCAGAAGCAGCAACGTTGAACCAATTAAACAGCCCCAACCTCTACAATCTCCACCAATGACAGAACTCATGGGTTTATTACCAGGAGGGCCGATTTTATTTGGAGCAATAGGAGTCACTCTGAGTTGCTCTGGTGTCACCTGACTGAATTCAGCCCCACAAGTTCTCATGTTGAAGGCACCATTAATCCAATCATCTCACGTGGTTTTGTTCATTGATCCATGAGGATGACTGGTGGGCACTGCCCACACTGACCCAGGGAGCTTGGCGTGCAGACTGATAAATGGAGTGATGGGAAATGGAGACTCTCACACTGCTACAACAACAACAACAACTTGTAATAAATCCCAGGAAGTTTCGAAATGTAATAGGTTTTGAGCAAGTGGTCGGGGAGAGGTGTGGAAGAACAGAAGGGAAGGTGTGTGATAGGGAGGAGGGCAGGAGAGATTAAAGGATAAAAGGTTTCATGGAACAAAAGCCAAAGGCAGTGGTAATTGGGAAAGGAAAGAAACAGAAGATGTGTCCAGATGAGGTGTGAATGGCTGCATAGCAACCGTCTGAATGTAACATGAAGGAATAAAGAAAAAAACGAGACCCAATCAAACCAGCAAAAAAAACAAAATGAAGACAGAGGGTCTGATCTAAAAGTGTTGGCCTCAGTGCTGAGTCCAGAAGGCTGTCGAGTGTCCAGTCGAAAGATGACGTGCTGTTCCTCGAGCTTGTGTTGAGCTTCATTGGAAAACTGTAGCAGGTCAAGGACAGAAAGGTCAGAGTGAGAGCAAGGTGGACAATTGAAATGACCAGCAACAGGAAGCTCAGGGTGATACTTGTGGACTGAATGGAGGTGTCCGCAAAGCAGTCACCCAGTCTGCATTTGAACTCCCCAATGTAGAGGAGACCACATCGGGAGCAGTGAATACCGTATACTAAATTGAAAGTAAAGGAAATCGGTGTCCGAAGCCTTTTCCACTTGAAAATCTGAACTTTTTCCTCATTTTGTTTTTAATGTCTGTGCTTATCCACAAAACCTCAGGAGATAAGGGTGATCGAGAAACATTTAACGTCAATTGATGAATCCTGACTAATAGAAAACCAAAGTTTAACCATCGTTCTGCTGCAATGCTTCCCCTGTCTGAGGAGGGACTGATAAAGATTAGGAACATTGGAACAAGAGGAGGTGGTTTTCCCTCCCACCATTCAGTTAGATCACAGCTGATTGGTCCCTCACCACCATTTACCCACCTTAGCTCCAGATCCCTTGAAATCATTCCTCACCAAAAATCCCTCAATCTCAGTCTTGTTATCTGCAGTTGTTCCAGCATCCACAGCCTTCTGGGGGTAAATTCCCGGTTTCTTTGTGTGAAAAGTTATTTCTTGATTTCTCTCCTAAATGACTGAGCTCAATATGTTCCCTCATTCTTCATTCCCCCAACAGAGAAAATAGTTTCTCTGTATCGACCTCTTCAATCCTTTTAACATTCTAAACACCTCAATCTGATCATTGCTCAATCTTCTAAACTCAATGGAATACAAGCCAGGCTTATACAAGCTCTCCTCATAATTTAACCCTCGAAGCACCGTTTTCATTCTGGTGAATCTACCCGGCACTTCCTGAGCTGGGTGCCCAGAACTGAATATAATATCCAGATGGGGTTTGACCAAGGTTCAATACAACTGAAGCAGAAATTCATTCCTTTTACAATCCAGCTTCCTTGAGGTAAGGGTCAACATTCCACTCATCGTTTTTTTATTGCTACCTTTACCTGACCACCAGCTTTTAATAATTTGTGTCCTTGGAATCTCAAACCACTTTGTTCCTCTCCAGTTCCTGGTTTCTAACCATTTAGAACATTTTGGAATTTATTTTTTCAATTCCAAAATGGATGACCTCACACTAACATCACAATTACACAAGTTGTAAACACACATATCTATTGCAAAGAATGTTTGGGTCTGTTTTTGCACCCTCAGTGAGAATGTTAACAGAGTGAACGCGGTCCTTACCATTGGCACTGAAGACTGCATTCTGAAATCCAGCTCTCATTGACACCATCAGGAGCCAGGGTGTGCCCATGCATGTCCAGCAGTGGAAGGCTGTTTCCTTCTCCAGAACTTCAGATAAGGCTGTAATACACCAAGGGTTGTGGATTGAGATGCTCCTTGCAGCATTTCTTGTTCATCAATGATCAGACTCAAAGATCAGATGGAGTTTATCAGGTGCACTTCAACCATGAGTGCTGTGTTGAAGGCAGTCATCCACACGCGACTGTTATACACTGACTAAAGACGATTCCCCACATGTCAAGATGCCGTGTATGCTCCAGGGAAGGATGTTTATGTAGTTTCTCCACTACACTTGAAGCCTTTGTCTTCTCGGTGGTAGAGGCTGTGGGTTCACAGGGAAGCCGAGGGGTTTGGCAGCACTGCATGTTGCAGATGTCACACACTCCTGACACTGGACACCGGTGCTGGATGGATCATGTGGAAGGTAGTTGGAGGAGTGGTGAAACAGTCTGTGCGGCATCACCCTGCTCAATGTGTAGTCACTGCAGTTCTGTTCACATATACAATCATATTTTACTGATGCACATTCCCAGAGAGGAGTCACAACTGCTCAAAGTGCATGTTGAGAAATTGGGTAAGTGCTTACCATACATGTCTGTTTGTGCAAATGGTGGACTTTAGAAGATAGTTATGTTTTAAACTTCCTCCTTTAATTCAAGATAAAATAGATTAATTTGGAGAGGGGGATGTGACCTCCTGTGAAATCTGCCTGGAGACCTCGCTACGTGACTTCAATGAAATCTTGGGCAGTGAGAAATATCTTGTTAAAACCAGGAAGGATTTGGGCTTTTAAAAAGAAGATTACGTTTTTGCTGAGAGATCCATGTAATGTATAAATGTGGTGTGGTGTTTTTGGCTCTGTTAAGATGTTAATGGAGAATACCTTTTCTCTAGTTTGGAGTATTAGTTTCCTACTAAGTACTGTTTAGTCTGGGTTGATTTTGGTGTTTTGTTACAGCAAAGGTTTTCAAACATGAAATCTTGTCATGTGATTCTTTGTGTTGTTTACTGGGAAGTTCATATCTTTTTTAAAAGTTACCAGTCTCTATGGGAATCATAACACTATCCAATAAAATTAACGTTTTACATTCTTTAAGTGAATAAAATTTTTCAGCATTGCATACAAGCCAACAATTGGAAACCGAGTTTACATTACAAAGCTCTGTCCAGCGGAGTTTTTACAGGTCACTTTGTACAAACTTGCTGCTTTGATTTTTTATTGGCTAGAGAGGGTCCTCCAGTCTCCTGAATTATACGGATATTTTTATATTGATTCATTCTAAAGTAGTGGAACTGCAGCTCATTGTTGTAAAGAGCCATCGCAGACACAATGGGCCAAATGACTTCCTCCTGTGCTGTTTGATCCTATCTTGCTCTGTGGTCTGACATTGTGATTCTGACCATTAAAGGTGACCTTTCAGTCTCCAGCTGTAGGTCAGTAATTGGCCTTTTGTCATTGTTAATCTGTACGGTCCTTCCCCAAACATCAGGCAAGGTCCACAACCAGAATCAGGAAGTCACCAATACAACTTTCAACTCCATTTAAAACAATTGTCAAAAGTGCCGGGGGGAAGATGGGGAGAAATTTTTTTTTTTCACAGGATGTTATGATGATTGTCTGAAAGGGGGATGGAAGAAGATTCAATATCACTTAATAATTCACTTTCAAATAGGACGTGGATATTTATTGAAAAAGGAAAAATTTGCAGGGCGACAGGGAAGGAGTGAGGGGATGGGATGAATTGGGTCCCTCTTTCAAAGAGCCTGAAAAGCTAAGTGGGCAGAATGGCCTCTTCCTGTGCTGGAAGATTCGATCAACATTTTATAATTAAAGACTTTACATTGCATACCATCCATTCGGCCATGTTATTGGGCCTGGTGTAGTGTGGGTGATGAGGTAATATGTCAACTCCCCACTTTTCAGACATCACCTTGAGTGGTTTTCCAGAATATTGGGCTCCGTTGTCCGAAACCACTTCTTACGGTGCCTCAAATAGGCTGAAGATTGAACTCAGTGGGCAGAATTTTACAGCCCTGTCATGGCCTGGGTGGGGCTGTAAAATGCCGGGAGCCTTTCAAAAGTCCCTTAGCTTTGGCGTGACTGTAAAATGCTGCCGGCATAAAATTCCACCCAATGCGTTGGCAGTGGCTGCGCTGGATGTATCATGGAACTGATGAATATTTGGCGAAATCATCACAACCAAGAAATCACCCCATGGATGCTGAAGAGATCGGTTAAAATTCTAATTATTGGATGTATCGCTGAAAAAGGAGACTTTTTTGTCTTGCTCTCGTCAGGTCAATTTGCAAGAATGGCAATGAAAGGGAAACAACAAATTTATACTGTATGAGAACAGAGTGTTTATTGCTGGTCAAGTGGACTCTGATTGGTTGAGGCATTGCCATGGAGAATGCACCAGTTGATGGTGATTGACATTTAACTGCCATGCACTGTTTGAAGTTTAAAATAGGGCCCAAGCCATTTGCTCATCATGCAAGCTTGATGCTTAAATAGGGCTCATCAAAGGCATCCTGCAGGATAATGGCTACCCTGATCAGATTATTTCGCACTGTATATCACGCAAACTCAAGAACGGGCCTAAGACTGTCTCCTTATGGCTGTGAAAAGTGCCCAATCTACCTCACACTACTCTAGAAGGGCAAGGTATCTCAAAATTTGAGCAGCAGGTGAAGCTAGTTGTTTCACACTGCTACAATGCAATAGCAACACGAGTGCTATTGGCCACTAACAAGATGCTGCCATCAAGCCAAAAAGACATTTTGCCTATCACACAAATGAGTAATGTGGTATATGAGTTTCAGTGCCAGTGTGATGCTAGGTATGTAGGCCGTATGTCCCAAAACCTGGCGGATCATATCAACATCATGTCCCATCCACTGTTCACAACGGGCAAGGTACAGGCTGGATCCAACCAGCCCATAAAACATAATGTGCAACATTAGATATGATTCGCGATTGGAGAACATTTGCTAAACAATCAGCAGTGTGCTAAGAATTATGCTGATGATCAATTTAAGAATTTAAGATTGTCAGGCAGCCTCACAGTGTGGCCCATTTATGTGTACTGGAAGCTACATATATTTATTCACAGGGCCCTGTTCATTGCAGACAGAAAGAACATGTACGCATATTGCGCCTGTTTAACTGAACAAAATAAGTGACAGCCATTCACTCGTTCATTCCTCAGGGCAATGTCTTGATCAATCAGAGTCAAGCTGCCTGGTTTACATTTCAAACAATTCTTAGCAGTTAACTGTAAGTCACCATCACCTGGTGCATTCTCCATGGCAGCATCTCTACCATCAGAGTCTACTTGCTAACCAATCAGCACTCTCTGCTCACACAGTATAAATTTGTTTTTTCCCTTATATTGCCATTCTTGCAAATTGTCCTGACCAGTGCAAGATGAAAAGCTTTGACAAAAACTGTCTCTTTTTTTCAGCAATACTCAGGTTCTGGACCATCAAATGTTTATTGGATGTGTGGGTACCTTGTGAGGTAATAATGATTCTTCTGATGTCAGGGCATGTTGACTTGGCACGCCTCACATTCCCTCTGGCAGGATGTGAACAAGTGGAGACCCACAGGGGTCTGTGCTGAGGCCTCAACTTTTTACAATTTACATCAATGACTTAGATGAGGGGAGTGAAGGCTGGTAGCTCAATTTGCAGATGACGCAAAGATAGGTAGGAAAGTATTTTGTGAAGAAGACATAAGGAGGTTCTTGATGGATATAGAAAGGTTGAGTGAGTGGGCAAAGATCTGCCAAATGGAGTTTAATGTGGGATGTGTGAAGTTGTTCACTTTGGCAGGAAGAACAAAAAAGCAGAGTATGACTTAAATGGAAAATGGCTGCATAATTCTGAAGTGCAGAGGGATCTAGATGTTCTTGTACATGAGCCACAAAAACTTAGTGTACAGGTACTGCAAGTAATTAAGAAGGCTGATGGAATGCTATCCTTTATTACGGGGTGAACTGAACATATAAGTAAGAATGTTTTGCTTCAGTTATATAGGGCATTGGTGAGACTGCACCTCGAATGCTCTGCACAGTTTTGGTCTCCTGATTTAAGGAAGGATGTAAATGCATTGGAGGCAGTTGACAGGAGGTTTACTAGGTTGATACCTGGAATGAGTGGGTTGTCTTTTAAGGAAAGGTTGGACAGGCTGGGCTTGTTTCCACTGGAGTTTAGAAGAGTGAGGGGGGTGATTTGATTGAATTATACAAGATCCTGAACAGCCTTGACAAGGTGGACGTGGAAAGGATGTTTCCTCTTGTGGGAGAGTCCAGAACTAGGGGGCACTGTTTTAAATTTAGGGGTCACCTTTTTAGGATGGAGATGAGGAGAACATTTTTCTCTCAGAGGGTTGTGCGACTTTGGGACTCTGCCTCAGAAGGTGGTGGAGTTGGGGTCATTGAATATTTTTAAGGCAGGGGTAGATAGATTCTTGTTAGGCTAGGGAATCAAAGGTTATCGGGAGTAGATGGGAATGTGGAAATCGAAACACAAGAAGATCAGCCATGATCTTATTGAACGGTGGAGCAGGCTCGAGGGGCCGAATGGCCTACTCCTGTTCCTGTTTCTTACGTTCTTATCATTCGATGTCTAGATTCATACCTGATCACTATACTGTTCTCCAGCCTGTTTCCTGGTTCAATCTATCCACATATACACTTGGTGCAATTGCTGGAGGATGTCAGGTCTAAGAGAACAAGGACTTTCTGGCCCTTGGGGAATCCCAAGCTCATCTCTGTGAGGCCAAAATAGTCTTAGAGCCTCTGGAACATCCTGGAAGGACTCTGGCCACCCTCCAATCACAGTCTTCCATAACTGTTGCAATACAGGAACATTGGACATCTCTTGTTGCAGTTGCTGGCATCTATTCTTCCCGAAATTCAGCCGGTCGATATGAAAGATGTCTTCAATTTCCATTTCGATGAAATCCACTTGCAGATCTAAGGAAATATCTGCAGTTTTGGATCAGATGTGAGCATGGAACAAGCCAGTTTGTAGCGTATGTCACAGTCATAGCCTTGTATTTTGATGAGTAAGTGATGGAATCTGGATGGTGCACTAGTTAACAGCTGAATGTCAATTGTACACGAGGTGTGGACTCACTGGATTCTGTAATCACAGGTTTGGATAATCATACAGCCTGGATGGAATTCATTTGCTCCATTATGTCTGTACCATCTTTGAAAGAGCGATTTTGCTTTGTCTCTCCTGCCTGCTCTTTCCCTATAACCCTGCAAATCCCCCCTATCGGTATTTATCCTGTTCCCTTTTGAAACTTACTATTGAATCTGCTTACAGCATGTCTTCAGGCAGTGCATTCTAGATTGGAACAACTCACTGGATAAAAGGAATTGTGTCGAATTCTGGGTGTTTCATATGAGAAAGGATGTGAGGGTCTTGGAGGGAGTGCAGCAGAGATTTACTGGAATGGTACCTGGGATGAGGATTTCAGTTATATGGAGAGATCAGAGAAGCTGGGATTGTTCTCCTTAGAGCAGATAAAGTCAAGGGGAGATTGAATGGAGGTGTTCAAATTAATGTGGAGTATTGACAGAGTGAGGAGAAACTGTTCCCACCGGAACAACACTCAGTTACAAGATTTCAAATAATTGTCAAAAGAACCAGAGGGGAGAGAAAGAGAACATTTTTATCCAGTGAGTTGTTCCAAGCTGGAATGCACAAATCTTTGAAGGTGGCAGGAGAAGTTGATCAAATTGTTAAAAATCCCTGCAGGATATTTGGTTTAGACAGAGACAGAGGCCAGGATTTTCCAGCCACGCCATGGTGGGACCTGCTGCGGGAGATTTGGTGGCCCATCCAAAAGCCCATTGACTTTCGATGGGAGCAGACGATCCCGGTGGTGGATGGGGCTGGAAATTCACACCCATCGAGTGTAAAAGCCTTCGAGGATTTGTGTACATGTTCTCCACTGTCCCTGCACCGCATTTAAAATCACCTGATATTATTTATATCATCTGTCCTCATTCTTCCTCCCACATGAATCATTCACATTGCTCTGCATTAAATTTCATTTCTCAGGTATGTTTTATATTTTATATCTCACATTGATGTTGATTTTCTACGTGTCTAACAGATTTTATTCGCAGTGTTTTAAATGTCTGCTCCAGCTTCCAGCACTTTCTTCAGCTTTATTTACTTTTCTCTGAGTCCACACTCAGGCTTAATTAATCAAGCACCATGAGTATTGATCAGTCAACAGACAGACATAATCAAAGGCAGAACAATTGAATCATTGGACACCACAAATTCTCTCTCCATTTCACCAATCTATGTCCTCCTAAAGCCTATTCCAATTCTCCTCACTGTTTACATTCTGTATTCCTGTTATCTATAAACAACAAAATTCTGTCCTTTATATATGTCCAGGTCATTTAACGGTATCAGAAGGAGCAGTGGTCCTAATACTGACTCGTGGGGAACATCACTGTGTACTCCCCTCCATCCTGAATTGTCACCGTTGACCACTTCTGTCTGCTTTCTGTCCCATAGCCAGTGTCGTATCCACAATGTCACTGCCCCTTTAATCTATGGGTTTCACTTTCCTAACATGTGACAATTGAAAGTCCATATACATAACATGAACCAGGCTGAGCTCATCAACCCTCTCCATTACTTCCTCAAAGAACTCCAAGTTGGTCAGACACGATTTCCCATGAACATACCTTTGCTGCTGCTCATTTATTAACTCATGTTTTCCAAACCACATTTTAAGTTGTTGCAGATTTTAGAAGTTAGAAGTTTCCCCCAATGTTTCACTGATGTGAGACTGGCTGGTTTGTAGTTACAGGGTTTATCCCCCTCTCCTTTTTTAAACCGGATGGAACATTTACAACTCTCCAGTTCTCTGGCACCACCGCCATATCCAAGGAGGATTGGAAGGTTAGGGTCAGTGTGTCCACTATTTCCACCATTCCTTCCCTCAGTTACCCTCACAAATCACATCCAGACCGGGTAAATGTTCTACTTTATTGTGGTATAAAAAGTGTTGGATTGGAAGGGATTAACTGAACTTGTTTGTTCAGTGACTGTAATTAATGTCACTCTCCACGGATCCTAATTGTGTCACTGGAGGGTTTCCCTCTTCTGTTAAAAGGGAATCCTTTCAATGTGTTATCCCATAATGTCAGCGGGAACCTCACCACCAACACTGACAGGGATCAGCGGCTCCAGAGAGGAGGAGAGGATGGATCAGAATCTGAGGACAATGGATTGGAATGTTACAACAATGGATTGGAATCTGAGAACAATCGACTGGAATGTTACAACAATGGACAGGAGTTTCTCCTGGGATTTTTACTTTCTTTCCACATATTATGATCGTCTATCGTTAAAAATTCAGATCAAATATTCACTTTACATCGTTCAGTACTTTTACTATCCCATCCTGGCTGTTGTTGGTGTCTCTGGTAAGTCTCTCTATTAACTCTGTCCACCATGTTTAACTGTATTACTGTTCCCATCATTTACTCTGCCCTCTTTGCTGCTGTTGCTGCTGGTGACTCTCTATAATCAGTTATTAACTCTATACCCCATTGCTAACTGCATTCCTGGTTTTGTAATTTTCTTTCACTTGTGTTGCAGTTGGTGTCCCTGATAATTCTGTAAACCATGATTCATTCTCTTATTCTTTCTCATTAAACTCTTGGGAAGACTGAAGTCAGTGTCATCGGTCCCCACTATAAACTCCATTCCATACCCATGAAGTGCATCCACTTCCCTGGCCAATGTCTGAGGCTGAACCAGGCTGATGCAACCTTTGATTTCTATTCGACCCTGAGCTGATTTATGACCCCATATAAACTACTGCTCATCCCAAACTCTGCTTCCCATGTCCTACCTCATACCGAATCCCATTCACTCATCATCCCTGTGCTGACTGACCTCCACCGATTCCTGGTCTTGCAGCTCCTCAATTTTAATATTCCCATTCCTGTGTTCAAACCTCCCCATGCCTTTTCCCCTCCATTTAGTTTCATTCCCCTGTTAATTTCCCATGTTCCTGCATATCTTTCCCTTCAAGTGTTTATCCAAACCTCTTTATAAAATCAGTTTCTTTCCTTCTCTTTCTTGGTCATGAATTTTGTCTCTCCAGCATCAACAATGTTCCAGAAGCCTTGATTCTAAGAATATTGTAAACTGCACAACCAGCCACTCCCAGGATGTGGACCTAGACAGCTTGAGTGAGTGGGCAAATACATTGACATGATTTCACTGTCTCCAGCTCCTTCTCTTGGACCACTCAATTCTTGTACAAGACCAGAAAGCACCTCCTCCCTCACTTCCCAGAGTTCAGCTCTCAGCCTCACTCCATTCAGACAAAGTTTCACCTTTGTACTACTTACTTCATGGGTCTGTGAAACCTCCTGTATTTATACCAGTTGAAATCCTAGTCAGCTGATTCAGCCACTTATGGCTAGGAAACTAGTTCTGACTAACTACCTAATTAACAAATTACAAACAAAGGCAAGTGGAGTGCAGCTGAGATAACTGAGTGAAGACTTGGAATTTGGTGGTTGGGCGTGCGGGGGTGTTAAAGTGTTAATTTTTACTCTTAAATTTTGTTCTTAAAAGCTAATCTAGTCTGTAATTAGCAGTAACTGGAAAGTACTGTGCAGGCAGGCTGAGTTCTTTCATTCTGGCAACTGAGACAAGGTAAACTCACTCTCAGCTGTAGGAGCTGAGTAGTTAACTAGCTAACTGCCTGAACCTGGTTACTGAAGCCGCAGTTCAGTCTACAATGGATTCAGGATTCTTTAGTGCAGCCAAGGCAAACGGAGTTCAGCTGAGCTAACTGAGTGGAGACTTGGAGATTGGTGAGAGGGGAAGTTCAGTGAAGCAGGGAAGGAGATGTTTATTTCCTCTTTCTATCTTTCTCATCCCATAGGAATTGGTTCTTGCTCCAGTCCAGGGAAAGGAGTGAGCAATTTGGCGAGTATCGGGCTAGTGAATAAGCTCCATTCTATCCCTAAGGCTTTAAAAGGTACACAAATGTGTGGTAAAGTTAATAAAATATACAAGGAAATGACATAGGTAAATGATTAATATAATTGAGTAATTATTTAAAACACATTAAGGATGGCAGGGCAGGTGATGTGTCGAGGCTGCAGCATGTGGGAGCTCCTGAATAACATTGTGATCCAGGTCAAACACGTCTGCAGTAAGTGTTTGTAGCTTGAGGAGCTTTGGCTCAGAGTCATTGAGCTGGAGGCTGAACTGCAGACACTGCGGCACATCAGGGAGGGGGAAAGTTACCTGGATGCTTTATACCAGGAGGCAATCACACCTCTTAAGACAGGGTCTTCTGATTTGGTCAGTGGCCAGGGACAGGAGGGTATGACTGCGAGTGAGGAAGATAAGGGGACCCAGAGGGCAGGAGTGCAGGAGTGTGAGCCTCAGCAATTATTTAACAGGTTTGAGGTTCACTCAGCTTGTTTGGATGAGAGCAGAGACAGCAGTGTGGATGAGCAAACAGACCACAGCACCGTAGTACAGGAAGCCATTCAAATTGGGGGAGCAAAAGTGAACATAGTGGTAGTAGGGAACAGTATAGTGAGGGGGATTGACACTGTTCTCTGTAGCAAAGAGCGAGAGTGCAGATGGTTGTGTTGCCTGCCCGGTGCCAGGGTTCTGGCATCTGCTCAGGGTTCGAGAGGAACTTGCAGTGGGTGTGGTGGTTCCAGTGGTCGTGGTCCATGTAGGTACCAAGAAAAAGGCAGGATGAGGAAGGAGGCTCTGCATAGTCAGTATGAGGAACTAGTCACCAGACTAAGAAGCAGAACTTTAAAGGTAATAATCTCTCTGTGGTAATTATAGTTTGGATAAACTTAGGACTGTAGCTTTAAGAATGATCCTGTGTTGTAAGATCACATGATTTGTGTAAACCAACATCTCAGCAGCACAGGGAACCTCTAGGGGAGAGTTCTTCCTTAGTTATGGAGTATGATGCACATATGTAAGTTGCTGCTGCTGTCTTGTAAATAAAGTTCACTGTGTCCACTCAGAAAAGTTGTCTGGAAGATCAACTCTATAACAAACTGGTGATGAGGAAACATCAGATGCGCTGCTGTAACTTGCCCAGAGATTGTCGGTATCTAAGTTCATTAAAAAGAAAAGAAGATATTCTGATCTGAAATGCCACAGTTTGGCAGAACCAAACCCTTTGAACCAATCACAAACGATTATTCTCAATATATAGATCAACTTGCGTTCTACTTTCAAGCCAACAAAATCACAGAGGTGGGAAGGAGGAGAGCGATTCTCTTGAGTATTTGTGGAGGCAAGACCTACAGTTTAATTTGAAGCATGAAGGCCCCCAGTGCCCTGGATTCATAGACTTTCATTCAATTAATAGACCTCATTCAGGGACATTTTCAACCCAAGCCCTCAGTCACAATGCAGAGATTCCGGTTTAATTGATGGAATGGAGTCCCAGGGGAGTCCATTGCTATCTACATGGTGAAATTAAAACAACTAACGGAAGATTGTGAATTGGGTGAAACCCTGAATGACATGCTCAGAGATCGTTTGGTATGTGGCGTGCAGGAGGATGTTATTCAGTGAAGATTGCTGGCTGAAGTGGATCTTGATTTTAAGAAAGCGTTAGAAATAGCGCTGGTGATGGAAAGCTCCGGAAGGGATTCACAAGCAATTCAAGGGGCACAAAATAGCACTGTCCTCCTAGTTGGGCGGGAACAGTCAGCAGAAAGTGGCGTGAAAAGCCGGAACTCTGCTACGAAGTGGGAAACAGCCCCTGCAAACCAAAAAATGCGAGGAAATCGCTCAGCAACAAAATCAAAAACGAATTTGTATCGACATGGAAACAATCATTCTTCTAACGATTGGCAATTTAAGAAAGTCGAGTGTTATTTTTGTCACAGGAGTGGACACATATTGAAACATTGCAAAGTGAGATTTAAACAGGCCTCCAAACAACAATCGAAGTTCAATGAAGTCTGTAGTGTAGAAGAGCCGGAAAGAACCAATTCTGACATTTATTCATTATTCAACATGAAAGTTGGAAAGACAGAGCCAATTATTGTCACAGTGCAAATGAATGGTAAACAATTAAAAATGGAAGGAGACACAGGTATTTCTCCCACTGTTATAGGAGAACACACTTTCAGATATTTAAATAAAGGTGATCAACAATTAAATTTGGAACAAACATCTGCCAAGTTGAAAACATATGCAGATGAAGAAATCCAGGTAATAGGTATCACTAGAGCAACTGTTCATTCTAGACACCAATCGGCACAGCTACCAGTGATGGTGGTAGGAGGTGAAGGACCAAGCCTTCTAGGGTGTGATTGGTTGAAAGAGATTAAATTAAACTGGTCCGAAATCTTCCAGTTACGAGCAGGGAGACCACTCGAGCTGCTAATAGAATATGACACTGTCTTCAAGGATGAACTGGGAAAAATCCAAGGCCTACAGGCCAGGATTTATGTGGGCCCAGAAGCAACCCCTCGCTTCTTGAAAGCAAGACCGGTGCCATACGCCCTGAGAGAGAAGTTTGATGCTGTGTTGAACCGGCTAGAGAGGCTGGGTATCAAGATTGGTCCAGTTCTCAGAGTGGGCAGCACCCAAGGTCCCTGTTCTTAAACCAAACCAGACCATCCGGATCTGCGGGGACTATAAACTAACAATCAACGGAGCAGCCAAACTGGACAGGTACCCCATTCCCAAGATTGAAGACCTATAGTAGGAAGTACAACGTATATAAAGCTTGACATGAGTCATGCATATCAGCAACTGGAGTTGGAAGATGCCTCCCGGGAATTTGTGACCATAAATACCCACAAAGGGTATCAACATACATGCCTGCCCTTCGGTGTCTCCTCGGCCTGTGCCATTTTCCAAAGGACAATTGAGAGCTTACTACAGGGCCTACCTCAAGTAATGGTCTACCTGGACAATGTACTGATAACTGGGTTCACAGAAAAGGAACACTTGGCGAACCTGGAGGAAGTTTGGGAACGATTTATGGAAGCAGGAGTGTTCCTGAAGAAGGAAAAATGCACTTTTCAGGCAAACAAAGTCATTTATTTGAGCCTTTGGGTAGATGCCCAAGGGTTACACCCTGTTGTGGAGAAAGGTAAAGCAATAAGAGAGGCACCTGCACCTAAGAACATCTCTGAACTTAAAAGCATTTTCAGGGATGGTAAATTATTATGGGCGATTTCTACCAAATTATTCCACAGTTCTAGCCCCTCTACATTCTCTGCTAGGAAAAAAAACAGGGTTGGTTTTGGGAGTCACCCCAAGAAGGAGCCTTTGTGAAAGTAAAACAGCTCTTATACTCTTCAAATTTGTTAGTGCATTATGACCAGACAAAGGAATTGGTGCTAACCTGTGACGGGTCCCCCTATGGATTGGGAGCGGTCCTATCTCACAAAATGGATGAGAGCACCGAGAGGCCATTAGGCTATGTATCCAGGACACTTATCACAGCTGAAAAAGGATATTCTCAGCTCCAAGAGGAAAGTGTGTTCATTATTTTTGGCGTAAAAAATTCCACCAATACGTGCACAGGCGACATTTCACGATCGTATTAGACCACAAACCACTTTTGGGTCTTTAGTGAGGAAAAGGCTATACCACTCATAGCGTCAGCACGAATATACAATGATGGGCCCTAATTTTGGCAGCATATGAATAACATTTGTACATAGACCAGGGATTCATATA